>NW_005843226.1:140551-155283 GCF_000455745.1 Alligator sinensis
AATATTTGGGCCTGCTATTCAGATATGTCAAACTTTTAAATAATTTTTTAGTAAACCAGACTTCTTATTAGATTGAAAAATGTCCTAGTTTCTTTTCAGTAATGTAAGCCACTGTACTCTATTTTGGTTTTATGTTTTCTCTGTTCCATGGTTTTTTCCTTGGAAACAGTTTGAATAAATGTAATATTATCATTCTCTTTTAATGTATTTTATGCTTGAGGGATCACATTGTTTGAACATATTTTTAGATGCCATAGAGGTCATTCATTATGGGCAGTTCTACCAACATTAGTTGGACAAACAGAAATGCTGAAATTATTTCATTAGAACCAGGAGTAATGGTGTTTTCCAGGACAACCCTATGTGATTGAGTATTGACTGGATAGCTTAGAGAAAAGTTAATGCAATTTCTATTATGTCAGATATCAATTTTGATTCCTCTTCTATGTTTTTTGCACTTTATTCAGAACCTAAGATGAGGAAGTCACCTGAGTCTATCCTGTAGTCTGAGCATGGAGATAGTGATTAAGAAAATGGTTTCCTTAGGCATTATGCTACATTCATATATGGTGTTCTGAATTCTTTCTGTTTACAAACAAAATTCTTTTTGTATAAAGTACCTTACTGAATAGTCTTTCCCCTTTGAATTTCAAGACAGCAGAAGAAACGCATCACTAGGGTTTCCCTCATACTTTTAAAGACTTGTTAGTCTTATATCTCAGGAAAAGTTAATTTCACATGTATGACATTACCCAGAAACAGGACAACAGACTATACAGATAGCCTGGCCTAATCCTAAAGAACAATTGCCACAGTGATTTGGAATTTATTAGGCATTTGCAGAGGGATGATGATAACAATAGTTAGTTTGTAGGACAAATGCTATTTTATCCCTCTTACTCATTCGGTCCTTGAAAGATAAGCAGGAAAAAATATGCATTAATGGAAAAAATGAGTAAATGGAACAGCTCATTATGATTCCAGATATTTCTGGAAAAAGAAATTACCCTCTTTACTGCAAAGCTTCTGATCTAGTGACAGTAGCAAACTTCAAATCAGTGTTGAACTTGTAGGAGAAACTAGAAGAAATTGAAGTGTTCCTTTGACCCTATTGGCCAGCTGCCATTTTGGATTATCCGGTTCCCTTTACCCAGTCATGTAAGATTTGAAAACTTTGGTTTGGTTTTAACAGCCCTTTTAAATTGACTAGTCTTAATTAATGCAGATAGTCCAGACTGGCAGCTGGGATAAATTCATTGTATCTAAATTTTTCATGACACTGAAGCCCTGCACCAAGAGCCTGGTCAAAAGTCTGTTGAATACAGGTGGGAGTTTTTCAATGGACTTTGATTAGTTTAATATCAGGCCTTGAGTAAAACACATTTAGCATAGGAACCTGGGTTGAAAACTGGCATTTCCCAAAGTTTCAAGGAAGAGTTCCTGTCATTTTATACAAAAACCTTAGTGATCACTTAGACATGGTGAACTGGAGAAATTGTCAGAAATTTGTCCAATCAAGTATTATATCCTAATAAGATTAGAAATACTCAGTCCCAAATCCCTGAAGGGTGTTTTAGCAGTGGCTTTATTGACAAATGACCTTTCTTTTTTGATACTGAATCTTGACTCTAGAAATGTGCAATATCTAAAGTTCAGGATTAAAATGGAATCCACACATGGAGGGTAGTTGCTTTTATTGTCTGCAGCTTCTCATACAGACAAATTAAGTAAGCACACCATCAATTTCTAACTTGGGCATATCTATACTATATTGCAATCACTTCTATGATTGAAGTCAGGCATACCATTATGTGGTGTTTAGGAAGCCTGTCCCTCAGTTAGATTCAGGTTACAAAAGAAACACAATATTTCTAGCTCTTTAATGTCTGAATGTTCCTCAGAATACCCGTAGAGATCATACAGTTTCATTTTGTTTCTGTAATATCTCTTTGAACATACAAGCAACACCTGCTTAACGCGGTTTTGGTTAGTGCTATTTCGCTATAGTGCTCATTTAAAATTGATACCCAATTTCACTGAGTGCTCAGCCAGTTTTGCTATAGTGCTCAGTGGAATCAGCAAGTTTTGGTGGGTCAGGAGAAGCAGCAATGGCAGCGGCAGCAAGTGGAGTGAGTGGCAGTGAGTGGGTGGGTGGGCGTGAGCATGGGGGGATGGGGAGAAGCAGTGGTGAGGAGTGTGGGGCCCATGCCAGTGCCTGGAGCCAGGGGCCAGGGCTGGTGGGGGCCCACACCCAGGGCAGCAGGAGAACCAATGTCTGGGGCCAGGGCTGGCAGGGACCCATGTTCAGAGCAGGGCGGAAGGAGTGCCAGTGACTGGGTTGGCATGTGGGGCTGGAGTGGCTGGTGGTTGGTTGGGGGGGTGGAGGGGGTGTGAGAGGCAGTGGCAATGAGAAGCAGTGAGTGTGGGGGGGCAAACATGAATGCGGGGCCCGTGCCAGTGCCCGGAGCCAGGGCCAGTGGAGGCCCAGGGCAGGGCAGCAGGAGCGCAGGTCCAGTCTGGCATGTGGGACTGGAGAGGCAGTGGTGGCGGTAGTAACCAATTATCTTTATTTACTTTCATTCCTATGGGGAAATGGGTTTTGCTTAGCACGGTCCCACTTAACGCTTGGTTTTTCTGGAACCAATTAAGTGCGCTAAGCGGGGGTTGCCTGTAATGAGTATAATTTTCTATTCCTTTCTTTTTGCATTCTCATATGTATTCTTGGGAACACTACAAGATATTAAAAACCATTGGGAGTGTTTAGTCGTCCCATATTTCGAAGGTTTTGTTTGTTGGTTGGTTGCTCACACTGGTGTTGAATCTTCTTTTATGTTGGTGGAATTTATACTTTCAAATGAATTATTTTGTGTTCCACTCAAATCTGAGCTTTAAATTCCCAAAGAAAAGTAACTTGCATTTGATATGTTGAATTAAAAAAAGGAACCTGACAGAATTTTTTGATGTAGATGGAAACTTTTTGCTCTGTTCAGCAATTGTAAATGGCTTTCACCAGAGTACTAGCAGATTGAGTTTAAAGGAAACTTAATCAAATATGAAACATTTTGCAGATGACATTGTTACAGATGTGGCAATGTCATTAAGAACTTTATGGACTTTGGGCAAAATAAAGTGTGCAGAGGGTACTTAGACAATTCTGAACATGAAAGATAAATAATAACTATAAAACTTTACATACAATATGGCTATATTTTATTCTGTATTCAGTAGCAATATGGGGAAGCCAGAGTACAGGCAACCCCCGCTTAGTGCTCTTAATTGGTTCCAGAAGAACCACGCGTTAAGCGGAACCGCGCTAAGTGAAACCCATTTCCCCAAAGGAATGAATGTAAATAGAGATAATTGGTTACTGCCACTTCTCGCTGCTGCCACCTCTCCAGCCCAACATGCCAGCCCAGACCTGCGCTTCTGCTGCCCTGCCCTGGGCCTCCGCTGGCTCTGGCTCCGGGCACTGGTGCGGGCCCCACGTTCATGTTTTCCCCCTCACTCATTGCTTCTCACTGGCACTGCCTATCTACCCCTCCCCTCCCGCCCACCCACCAGCCACTCCGGCCCCACATGCCAGCCAGGGCACTAGCACTCCTGCCACCCTGCTCTGGGCATAGGCCCCTCCTGGCCCTGGCCCCAGGCACTGGTGCTCCTGCTGCCCCACCCTGGATGTGGGCCCCCACCATTCTGGCCCCAGGCACCAGTGCAGGCCCTGTATTCCTCTGCTTTTCCCCACTGCTCCCCATTGCTGCTGCTTCTCCCCACCCCCTTGTGCTCACACTCACCCCCCACTTGCTGCCACTCCCCCCATTCAATGCTGCTGCTTCTCCGCACTCACCTGATGAAACTTGCTGATTCCACTGAGTGCTATAGTGAAATTGGCTGTGCACTCAGTGAAATCGGGTATCAATTCTAAATGAGCGCTATAGCAAAATAGTACTAACTGAAATCGCCTTAAGCGGGGGTTGCCTGTATTTTATAACATCATTAAAAAAAAGAGTGGTTCACTCTCACCTGAGGTACTGTATCCACTACTAATCACATCATTCCAAATTGAGAAATACACTGGGTTCAAAAAGAAGTGATGAAAATGACTCGAGGCATGGGAAGAGGAGCACATGAGAAGAGATTAGAGAAAAAATTAGATTCTTAACTGAAAAAGGAAACAAACAAACAGAGATATTATAGCAGTATACAAAATAATAAGTGGCAAAGCGTTATTAACTGGAACACTCTCATTTACTCTTTTTATAGTAAAAAACTAAGAATATTTAATAAAATTAAAAGGCAATTTAAAAAAATGTAGTAAAAGAATACAGTACATAATTATTCTGTGAAACTCATTGCCATAGTGAATGATAATCATTGGGCATATCTACACATGCAGATGCTCCAGGGTGGGTTTACTGTACAGTAATTAACTCTAGAGTAAACCCATCCTGCGCAGGTGTCTACACATGCGGTGAAGTGGGAGCATATTTGCTGCTCATGGCAGCAATCTGTTCCTGCCCCCACTGGGCCTGCACTGGCCCACTGCAGCAGCCAGTGGGAGTTCTAGACTCCCCCTGGGTGCTATCCCGGGGGCTGGCAGGCAGGATGGGGCCAGGAGACAGCTGGCCAGGGCTGGGACATTGCTCCCTGCCCCTGAGAGCTGCCTGCTGCTGGGGCAGGCTCCACCACTGGAGCCCAGGTGGGGACAATGTCCCCCTGCTCTGGCATTGGGAGTTCCCAGCCCATGGTCCATGGTCATGACTGGAGACAAGACTTGGAGATTCTTATCTCCCAGCCTCAGCTCTAAGGTTGTGGAGCTGAGGCTCGGAGATAGAATCTCCCAGCCCTGGCACAGTGGTCTCAGAGCCAAGACTAGGAGATCTCCCATCCCCTGCTCTGTGATCAGAGTGGGGGCTGGGAGCTCCCTGCTGCTGGGGCAGGGAGAATTGTTCCTGCCTGGGCTGTGGTGGTGGAGCCTGCCCTGGCAGGAGGCAGCTCCTGAGGTAAGGTAGCAATTTCCCACCCACTGCTGACTGGGACCACATTTGCTCCCAGTCAGCTGTTTATACATGCCATACTGCACACTAGTTACTCCTGAGTAAATTTGTTACTTATATTTACAGGTGGCAAATTTACTCAGAATTAGAGTAAATTACTGCACATGTGTAGACAGTGGTGCTTACTGATCAGTAATTAGCTCTAATCTTGAGTAAAGCATCTCATGTAGATGTGCCCATTGTGTCCATTATTGTGGGCAAGTCAAAATATGATTAGACATTTATATGACTAACAAAACATCTGCAAATATATTAAAAAGAGCTAAAAGATAGGGCTATGAACCCTCCTGTTTCAGACCATGAACCACCAGATTTATATACAGTAACACCTTGGTTAAAAAAGTAGATGGGTTCGATGATGTCACTTCGTTATCAGAAACTTTATTACCAGAGGTAGAAATAACATAGGAGGTATAGGGATGCATTCTAGGACTTCAGAGAAGGTGTGTGAGGGGGTATACAGTAGGAAAATATTATTAAATACTCACAAAGGTAAGTGATAAATATTTACAAAGATACCCAGCTTCCAGGGCAATGAACTGGGGTCCTCAACCCCCTGCCTCTGCTCCCACCTGCTGCCTGCTGTGCACTCAGGTGGGGCAGCTCCCTACCACCACATGCACTGCTGGGGGGCAGGGTTGACTCGTGCCCCGCCCCCCAGATTTGTACGCAGGGCAGGCATAGGCTGCGGGCTCAGGCTCCAACCCTGCTTCCCTCCCCCAAGGCCTCTGCAGCCCAGAGGGTATGACTCGGTGTGGCAGAGAGAAGCGGCGCTGTGTGGGGATCTCCTTACCATTGGGAGTTCTGTGCAGCCCTGCTGGTGCACCTCCTGTGCGTGCACCTGCTTTGAGGGGCACAGCCCTGTGCTGCTGCTCTCACTGCAGCCCCGCATGCACGAGGTATATTGCCAGGGCAGTGCAGTGTGAGCAGCAGCAAGCAGCTTCTCCATGTAGCTCAGCTACTCCCTGCTGCACTGGGTGGCACCTGCTGGGCTGTGGAGGCCCCAGGGGCGGGAAGCAGGGTGCCAGGGAACAGCAGGCCTGTGTGGAGAAGCTGCTTACTGCTGCGAGCCCTAAGCTGTCCTGGTGACACACCTCCTGTGCACAGGGCTGCAGTGAGAGCAGTAGCATGGGGTTGCGCCCCTCAAAACAGCAGCACGTGCAGGGGGCATGTCACCAGGGCAGCGTGGAGCTCGCAGTGGCGAGGAAATCCCCACATGGCCCTGCTGCTCCCTGCTGTGTCGGGTTGTGCCTGCTAGGCTGCAGAGGCCCTGGGGGAGGGAAGCAGGGTGGGACCCTCGTGCCCCCCAGAAGTGCATGTGGCAGCAGGGAGCGGGCCTTCCCCCAGACGAGCCACCTGCAGCCCCATCCTTCTTCCCGCTGGGGCCCTGCAACCATGCTTGCGGCCCCAGGCCCCAAGCTCCAAGCCCTGCCCAGCTCCTTCCCTATAGGGCCCTCAATCCCCCTCCTCCCCCCATACCTGCTGGAGCTGCTCCGCAGGCTGCCTGGGGTCATGTACTGTACATGCATGTGGCACCCCCTGTCTCACCGCCTTCCTTCCACTCCCTCTCAGCTCCCTGCAGGTTGGCACTCTGCCAGCCGGCAGGGAGCTCATTGCAAAATCTATAGGTTTATCCAGTAAAATGAGAAATCTACATTTGTCTCAATTAAAATTTTTTTTTTTTGCAAAAATACGGCCAACTTCATTATAAAGGAGCTTTGTTTCCAGAGGATTCATTAACTGGGGTATTATTGTAGTTAAGAAAGCAGCTGCTTCCTGGGCAGATTTTTCTAGGTATATCTTTCCTACATCTTTCTTTGAAGTATGTGGTACTGGCCACTGCAAGAACTTGGATACTGGACTGTAGGAAGCAGTACTCTGATCTGCATGGCAGTTCCTATGTTCCTATGTAAAAGAACAAACATGTCTTATATTCCATTTTATGAGTGCTATTTAATATCTTCCTTCTGCATTTATCGCTATCACATCCAATGCATCTATCCTACAGTTGGCTGATTCAGTACCACCTACAGTCAATCTTCCTGTCAGTCACTGAACAGACCTCTAGAATAGCTGACTCAGTAGACTGGGTAGTATTGTACAGGGAAAGATTTTAACACAGCTACAGTTGTGCTGCACATGGCTTCATTTGTTGACATTTGCCCCACTGAATTCAGTAGAGTTGCATAGGGCTAAGTAGGGACAGGATTTAGCCCCTATACATTAGGAAGTGAGAAGAAATATTGTGAAGAAAGAATGAAGATACTGTGGGTACAGAGTGAACTTTTCTTTAGAACTTGCTCACTCTCTCTATAGTACACCCCTTTGTGGGAGCTTGTGCCACCTTGACACCTTTCTTGGTAGAACTTCATAGTTCTGCTGCACGCTGAGCAGAGATTCTGGGCTGCAGCCCACTGTTTCCCAATCATGTTAGTCTGAAAGATTCAGCCATGATTAAGACCTGGAAGTCCATTTTCTCCTGGAGCTTATTACATAGCTAATTAAGCTAACTAGGCAGGATGAATATGCACCTTAAGATGACTGTGTTAGGGAATATAAACAGAGTTGTAGCAAGATATTTCAGTGCTCAGGCAAGAGCGGTTGGGGATGGGACAGGATGCTGATCATTGGAGAACGGGGGGGAAGAAGGGGGAGCAGAATCTGACCTGCCCCTGCTCCCTGTGCCTGGGGGGCAGCTGCAGTAGCTGAGAGGTAGGTTTGCTACATGCTGGTGCCGCAACCCAGCTAGTTTGGACTCCATGGGGCTGCTCATGGTGCCCCATTCACTTTCCCCCCTCATATGCTTTTGTGGGTGGGACTTCATTCTACTTGCCTTATTCACCCCCCTTCCCCCACTGCAGAGCATGGGACTGCATTTGCATGGTTCCCTATGGCCAGGCTGTGCATGGCTGTCTCTACCATAGAAAGACTTTAGGAGTGTGGGGGGCTGTCCCAAGTTTCCCCTTGGAGCTGGTGCTTGGTGCTGGTGCCTTCCTCACCCTGCCCTAATTCTGCTACTGCATATAAACCGCACAACAGGTGTTGGTGGTTACCTGAGAGGGAGACTAGACTTCTTGTGCTAGCTCCTTGCAAGTGGGGTTCACTGGTGTTGGAACCACAGTATAGATGGCTATATGCAAAGCCTGCTTATGTTCCCTTATGAACCTGAGCTTGCTGTTCTGCCTGAGTTTTGTTTATGGTCTGAATGGGACTATAGTTGATGGTCCCTTGATTTCCCTGAACAATATCCCAGTAGGTTTGTCCCCACTGCCATGATATTCCAGGAGCACTAAGCAGATGTGAACCTAGTCAAATATGGCTTTTTCCAAACAAATTATTATTTATTCACCTCAAAGGTATAGCACAGAGAGAAAAGGGATAAAACAAAAGGCCTTATATACATTCCTATAATTAAATTTTAATCTTTTCTTTTAAGCTTTGGTAAGCTTCATTTAGTCCACTTACCTCTATTTTGGGGTGGGGGGTTGAGGGGGGGAGGAGGGGGGGGAGAGAGAGAGAGAGAAAGTGAGAGCTTATTAAAACTTCAGTCCTGACAAACATACTCAACCTCACGTTCTTTTTCTGGGCCTGGGATCATTTTAAAGATTTAGTATCACTTTTACAATCATTTTTGATCCCAGACTCAGGCCTGGGAAGAATAAATTTGTTAGTCTGGATGGTGCCAAGCAGGATCATTTTCTATTTAAGAAATTTTCCATCTTTCACTTAAGGAGCCTTATACAATAGAAAATCAGGGTTGGAAGGGACTCAGGAGGTCATCTAGTCCAACTCCCTTCTCAAAGCTGGACCATCCTCAACTAGATCATCCCAACCAAGGCTTTGTCTACCTGGGTCTTAAAAGCCTCTAAGAATACAAATTCCAAAACTTCTCTGGGTAACCTGTTCCAGTGTTTTACTACCCTTTTGGTGAGAGAGTTTTTCCTAATATCTAACCTAAACGTCCCTTGCCGCAACTTGAGACTGTTGCTCCTTGTTTTGTTATCTACCACCACTGAGAATCATGCCATTATTTCTGTCATTACATTATTTTCTGTTTGCTTTCCCTCCTTTGATTTAATTCTTATACAGTCAGGCTGGATAAAATCAGTCTAAGGGGCAGATGACATTTATAAAAATCATCATTTTCCACAGAAGGAAAATGTTGAAAGGAAGAATCAGGTAGGTGAAAGAAAGAGAGAAACAGGGATGCAGAGGAGGAGAGGGAGGGGACATAATTAAAAGACAGAAGATAAAATGAAAAAAAGGTGATAAAATAAACCTTACTTATATGTTGATAGTACAGCATGTAGGGAAATATAGGAGAGAGCCTAAATTCTAGTCTGTAACTTGGACATGCATATTTAATGCTTGTGATTTAAAAATAAATTCTTGGGGCCATTCTATGTGTTTTCTATAGGTGTAGATCCATTCACTTCAGGGGAGCTGTGGCTGTTAACACTAGTGGATGATTTGCCTCTTGAATTATTATGCAATAGCTTATTGGGTGCTGTTATAGTAATTGGCTTTTGTCCTGGGATCTACCAGGTGTAAATTGGCATTCGCTTTGCTAGACATATGGTAATTTATGTCAGTTCAGAGTCTGACCTATAATCTTTCAATATAAGACATTTTTCAAACAGAAAATGTCTTACTGTTACAAAATTTTTGCAAGAGATGTGATGAAAGCAGAAAGCTTGGGAAAGTGTCCTTTTTTAAACACAAAGTTTTAAAAGTCAGAGGCTAAGAGAGAATTATGTGTGCCAGGAGTAACAGCAAATCTGGGGAAGGAATCCAGTCACAAAGCAGAATTAGAAACCAGGATCAATAAATCATATGCCTTAACTTAAAGTACTGTCCAAAGAAAGCAAGTATCTAATCCATGATGGACAAACAGCAGGACCTAGGACAAAGGAAAAAACTATAAAAGGAAAATCAACTCAGAGGCTACTGAAGACAAAACAGTAGAGAGCAGTATGGAGCCATCTTTGACACAGGAGGCCAGATGACAAAGCCTGTGCAGCCCAAGGAATAACATTGAGGCCCATATGCTGATGGAGGTCCTGATTTCCTGCTCTCTTCATGTCTGTTTTTCTCTAACCTTTATAGGCAGCAGGGCCAGTATTGCAAGAAAACATCATGTGTGTTTGTCTTTCTCTTCAAAGCCTAGAGCGGAATTTTGTTCAAGGATTTTTTTTTGTCAGCTGAGAACAGTTATGTGAGGACACTGAATATGTAATAAATGTGTTTGGCTTCATTTAGATTCTATACATCATACATACATTAGCATTCCACAAGCACCATCCATTTCCCCATCTCCATACACAGTATATACATTGGTATTTTTGTGCTATAGTTTATCTGGCCTCTCTTTGGTATCTGTTTTGTTTTCAGGGTCCTAGTGTAGTGTGGATCAGTTTTGTTGGATTTTAATCTAATTGAAGTCAAGATGAGCACTATTTAAAATGATGAAAATCTAGCTCTGCTTTTGGGAATGGAAAGTCTCTCTTTGGCATTGTACTATTGCGAGTAGATGTGTGCACTTTATCCTAATTAAAAATATGAAAGACATAAACCAGAGCAATGTCTGTAAATGACACAATCTGGTCCTGTCTTTGTTCACTGCTATCACTACTACTAATGTAATGATGGCCTTCCAAAATTATTAGTCTTAGTCACTCAGTATCAGTAGGATTTTTCTGAGAACAAGCCCACAGCTTTAAACTATATACTATTAAAAGAAAGAATGGAAGCATTTAAACATAAGAATAATTTTTTACTTGTAGTTATGCTGGATCCTTCTGTCATGCAGCTTTTATTGTTATTTGGTTGTTCTGCCCCATTTTATTAAAAAGCAAGAAAGTAGTTTTCTTGGCCTGTAGTTGAAATGCAGAAATATTGAATTACAATCAGAATTTATTCTTTCTTAGTATGAGTTAAAGGTTATCCGCTACTTAAGGCCACTTTTGTCAAATTAGCACTGGTCACTTCCCTTCTGTGCATCAAGTGAGTTTTTCGAACAAAATAGCTTGTCTCCTAAGGCATATACACCTGCGTATTAAAGAAAGAGGCTGTGATAGTCTGTATCCAAAAGGTTAAACTCATAGGATTATATGTAAACATTCATTTTACCCCAGCTAACCTGTAAAGATTTCATTTTGCTTCATTTATCTTCTCTCTTACCCTATGCTAAACCGTCCCTGGCTTCGATGAAAGAATCATGTCTCCATTCATTTCCTATCTTGCTGAATTGCCTTCGCATTTCCTATCATCTGCACATAATCCTATTCTCTCCATTATTGTCTTAATACCAAGTACAGCAGAAGATAATGGATAGGCACTGTAATAACAGTGTGGCCTGTAGGAGCCCCTCGAGGGAAATATCTTTGACGCTGGTAGAATATTAATGTATCCCAGGTCCCTGATCTTCCTCTTTCACTTCATCTCCTGTTTTCTAAACTACATAATGACTTTCATATACATGACAAAAGCATTAGAACAGAAAAAAAAGACTCATTGATGAGCAGCAGGGCTGTGTGATATTAAGAAGCTCTATTCTCAGTTCTTTGTATGATTTTTGACCACCATCAGAGACTGTGTATGCAGGTAATTTTCGATTTGAATAGATGCAGGCATAAAGAAGCATTATCATACTCTGTTAATCCAAATGCCCATCACAAGCACTGCATGAAAATAAATTAAAATGTAATTCTTCAATAATGCGTCTGTCTACAGAATGATTTTAGGCAGATTAAAAACAAACAACTTGATATCACTTAGAATAGCTAGTGGATTGTTTCTGAGAAGCTTAATCATCAACAGATTATGAATGGAACAGTAAATCAAAGCAGGGTATGTTAAGCCATGTAGATTGTGTTGTAGCTACAATTTACTGTACATAATTTTTTAATAAAAGGGAAAGAATTGATTTTTGTGAGTATAAACATTAAGTTCTATGAGAATTTAGCTGCTATTATAGAAATGGGAAATGTTCAAGGTATTATTCCTATCATGTAGTAGCAATAACCCTTTGTTCCTTTTAGATACAAGTTTTGTTTCCTTAGATTTCCCTTTAATATTTTCCCTCTTTCCTATTTTGACAGATTTTCTTTCTTTAGTTCTCATTAGTTGTTTACAGGATTAACTCTTGTACAGAAGAATGAGGAATAATACATTCTTTCTGAAGCTTCAGCACCAGGATTGTTTAGAGAGCTGGCCAAGTAAGGAGCAGTCAAAAATTTCTCCTTGTCTGAAAAAAAAAAGATCCTATTTACTCATATGAATTCCCTTAATTCATTTCTGAGCATGGTGGGCTACTTACCAAATTCAGCTTTGTGTGCACAATGGTTTTAATTTTTCTAAAGTGAAACTCCTGACTCATGGGTTCTATAGCAACCCTAGGTCTGCCTGCCTATCCGAAGTCAGCATTAGAAGCCAAACAACTATTGACCATCAATCATTATAGATAATATCTGAGGATAAATTATTTCAAATAAAAGCAGCTGAGTTAAGGGCATGGAGAGGAAGAGGTTCAAACAAGGGTAGAGAGGAGTCTGGGAGAACCAAAAGCAAATGAATAATGCTTAAAATATCAGTAATGTGAATTTTGGAGGTTATGAGAGTCAGCTATATGTATAAAGGATGTTTGAAAAGGCAGATAATAAAACAGGGCAAGCCTTAAAGAAAATCACCATAAAAATACACATATATTCTGTGCCTTGAGAGTGCTGAAGGTTTCCCCATCATCAATAAATGTCATAACTCCCAGTAAATTGATACTGTCCAGGAATGTTTTGTCTTCCGGACCCCATGAATCAGTGCCAGATCCTAACTCACTGCAACTGGCAGTTTATAGTCTGGAGAAATACCATAGTATGGCAAGTAACTGAAGCCACATTAAAAGAAATCCACCCCAAAAGGAAGAAAAGACATTCTCTTTACTGTGGGGCTTAAAGTTTTCCTTTTTATATTTAATTTTATTTTAAACCTACTGATATGATTTATTTCATACTAGATACAATGTTGTTCTTTTATTTTGAAAATGCATGGACTTGTGGAGTAGTGTCATATTGGATTATGATGTTTCTGATTTTAAACCTTGCCCAACAAGGGGAAAAATGTTAATATGCAATTATAAGACATTGCACTGTGCTTCAGAACTCCAAAGCTGTCCTTTTAAAACCTGCTAGGAACCATGTTGCCAAGTCTAGTTGCTATCATTATAAATGTGATGCTTTTTCTTTCACATGTACTTACTTGCCAAGAAAAAAATGACATCCTTTGCGACACTGGTAGTGTGGGAGCCCAGTGTAAGAGACTGTAAACAGGAATGGGGTGGGGGCGAACTCACTTTACTGGTTTAGAATTCACTTAAAAATGATGAAGTCTAAATTTAGATCTTGCTCATAGTGTTTGAGGTTAGCCTTCTTTGCCTCTTCAAAAATGCAAATTCAATGTTATTGCTGCTTTATTATTATTTATCATCATACGGGATATTGGGGCAACACAGTTGTGAATGATTCTAAGTTACACAAAGACATCAATAAGATTATAGCGTTATTGTCTTCCTCAGTATTTTAGAAGTGCCCATAAATTTTGTTTTCTGAAGGTCTTATAATAGAGCCTATTATTATTATTCCCCTAATTGTCCTGATGTGGTGAAACAATTAGTTTTCAAACAAGGGCTATTTTTTTTATTGTGTTACCTAGTCCTGGCTTAAGAACACAGCAATTGTCCTATATTAGGGGCTACATGGGAGACATCTACAGAAATGGTAATGTCCCTCAGCTCTCTCTTGCCTTAGGCTAGTGGTTCTCAACATTTTTAGACTCAAAGCATGCCTTGGAAAATGCCAGCTTTTAGTTTTCACTCATTCTTTGACTACAGAAAAATAATAGAACAATTTTTTCTGTTGCAAAGAACTCAGAAAGACCACAACAAGTCAGAAAGTTTTTAACACTAAATAGTTTCCTATTTGTAATCCCTGGTCTTATTTTGTGAATCATGTTTGCACACATAAAAGTACTAACATTGACTGCTGTAGCACCCAGGTTGGGGATCTCTGTCTCAGGCCCATCAGTGTGGAAGTTGCTTTATGTGCTCCTGCATGTAGTGGTGGTAGACTTGGAAGTGAGAGGTTATTCTTGATCAACAGTGTAAGTCTGATGTTGCCCAAAGTGGTACACAGAATAATTCGCCAATTAAATAAAAATGTCAAGTAGTATATCAGAGGACCCAGATAAGTAATTACTGGGACATCAACTGGAGGTATTTTCTTCAATCTGAAGATTCCAGTCCATCAATATAACAATTTTATAACCTTGCCAGAAGCTGCCAACACTCTAAATTTTTCTCCTTGTTGGGCAAGATTACTATGTTAAAAAATTATGTTATTTTGCTAGTGTTAGAGGGATATTGGAGCTGGAAGGGTCCAGGAATGCTGCAAGAGGCAAGGGTTTTTTGGGGGTGATATCTTTTATTGGATAAACTGCCTGGTTAGGATAAAGTTAGACTAACTTTCAAATGCAAGGCATTATTCATCAGGTGTTGCCCAGCTTGGGGAAGGGGCTGAGGGCTTTGCCCCAGAGTTCACTCAGTTGCACTCCGGGAAACTAGAAATAGAGTGGAGGCTGCTTCCTGCCTGTTCACTAGGGCCTGGCTGGTGGAAGGCAGTAGGAGCT
>NW_005843226.1:155293-164393 GCF_000455745.1 Alligator sinensis
GGTCTTGCCCTATTGCTTTATCCCACCCAAGCAGCTAGTCCTTGGGGACTGGGAGGAGTGGAGCAGATACTGCTCCCCATGCATTCCCTATACTAGGTCAATAAAGTCTCAGGAAGTTGTGGAGAGCAAGGGAGAGGGGGTGGCTGCAGTGGGATATGAATGCCTGCCTATATGTTTCCTCTCCTGAAAAGACTTCCATGAATGAGAATTTCTCAGAAATTTCTACTGGTAAAAATGAATGGCTCTTCTAAGCCTATGCTTTTTTTTGGGTCAATATTATGGCTAACACTAAAAGTAAATAAAACATAACACTAGTTCAACTAATTTCTATATCTATATTTTTGGTGTTGAATGATTTACTATCAATATTTTAAAGAAGATTACACACATGCGCACACAGAGTACAGCAGATACTTGGAAGAGGCTTCACTGTTCTAACAATTCATGTCAAATGTCTAATCTTAATCCAGGCATCATTCATTTTGTGTTTTCATGTAAACACAATGGGTTAGAATCCTCCTAGTGCTGTAAACAGCATAGCTCCATTGAATTCAGTGGCTTCAACCCAAACTGTAATTGTCACTGACCTATTGAAATGTTAATCGTCTTGAATAATCTTGTTCTCCCAGAACTGCCTGATACAGACCTAATCAGTAGGTACATGTCATCTCAGAAAGTTATTAAGGTGACATGACACTAAAGTGATATAATAAATTGAGAGGTGCCGCAATTACCAGCTAGAACAGGGAAATACAATGGGACCTAGAGAAAATGGAAACATGGGCAAAAAATAAAATGAGATTAATTTGGAAAATATTAAGATAGAACACTGGGGAGAAATAACCTGAGAGACCTTCAAGATGAAGGAGAACCCTGGGAAGCAGTGCTGCTGACCGATACCCACAGCTAAAATTGGACAGCAAATAAACCAGGATTTCACAATACAGTATGGCCAGAAAAGTATTGGGTTGAATGCACAGAGGCAGTGATGCATGACCATTTCAGCTTGTGGGCCGGAGGGGTAATACCAGGTCTGTCTGTAGGTCTGAGCTGGTGCACAGTGCTGACCTACCTAGGGCTTGATGCAGCTGCACGAGAATGACCTGCTTGGGCCTGGCCCGACCTTGGCCCCCAGCAGCTGCATTGGGCCCCAGCTGAGGGCTGTGTGGTGACACTGGGTCCCAGCCAGGTTATTTCTGCACAGCTGTATTAGGTCACAGCTTGACCCAGCCATGCAGGAAATGAGCCTGAAGGGCTGGCCTGGCTGAGGCCAGTTCTGCAGCACGGGGTTTGGAAACTGGTGGTAGAGCAGCAGCAGTATTAATTGCCACTGCTCCCCCACCACCAAATATGCAGACCTGTGAGGAAGGAGACCTGTGTGCTGGGTCTGGCTGGTGGGCCAGGCGGCAAGCACCCCTGCACAAAGGCATTTTGGAGAAATGTGCTAGCCATGCCTCAATGCATGCTTCGAATGTGACTACACCTATAAATATTGTATTTACTTTTGAATACCACATTACCAGCTTAGAGTAGAAAACAAAATGGGGCTCAGGAAGGGGCAATTAAATTGTATGAGGCTAAAGGAAAAGTTCAACAGGGAGAAATTAAAATGATACTGTGGTCAGTCCTGAAAATGACAGCATTTGCTAATGCATGCAATATAATTGGATGCATAGTTTCCTTGAGTATTTCATACTCTAAATATAGGGGAAAAATTCTTCAGTATTTCACACTGCTAGCTAGCTATTGGCTAGGGTTGATTTCCTTTAAAAGTGACGCAGTAAATATAACTCAGCTAAGATCTAGCTTGAGGAATACAATATATCACTCAAATATTCAAAGCCTTGGAAACTCATAACCTATCTCTGCTTCATGTTGTATGTTGTTTAGTAGGGTAAACTACATAACATACACTTGGAAAAATCTAATATAATTCCAGCAGTCACAGGATGACAGCATAGTAGTGTGTGCAATAGCCCCCGTGTGGAAAATGGTGGAATCCAAATTACTTGGGAATTTTAAAGCTAAAAGTGAGATGAATTGACAGGACAGAGTTGACACTACAGCGCAAAGTGTTCTTTTGAAAATTATAATAATATATTTACTGATAGGATAGTCTAATTTTCTCTGAATTACAGGATGCTATTAACTTCCTAGAAACAAGTCTTGAATTTGGGATATAATGGGCTTCATATTCTATCATCCTCTGAATTTCTTGCGCATAGGAGGTATGTATAATTACTGACACAATAGGTTTTACATTCTGAGCTAGGATGTAAATGGCAAATGGAATGGAAACCATGTACCTCCATGAGTCACCAAAAATACCATTATATAACACAAAAACTACTCAAATGTACAAGTTAACACTTGTCGTTAGAACACAAGTTTTCATTTAAGTGTCACTACTGCATTAATAGGCCTCTCTTGGTTACAAAGTATCCTGATATGGGTTGTATGGAGATAAATTCCCCCCCAAATCCTTTGACAATCAGATATAGCAAGCTATTGACCAGTTAGCATTTGTGATCAGTATAATGACTATCTTATAATTGCTTAGGCATGATTTCTGATTGATTTTTCCCTTAGCTGGAGATTCACTGGTTTTTTGAGATTTTGGGTCTTCTGGGTTTTTATTTTCTTCCCGTACATGCTATTTCTTTTATGAATGTTACCATATCTTCTATATTGTACAGATGACACATTTACTGCTGCCTGTCTTTTTTGGTGTCTCAGTCTTTGTTTATTCAAGTTGCTTACTGAAGATAATGGCTCGGATGTCACATTGGGCGTAAAAGTGTTTTTTGGTGTTTTTAGTGTAATGGAAAAAATATCATTGGTCCTATTTTCTTTTCTGCATAACCAGCATTATCAAAGGTTCTGGTTAGTGAATTAATTTCTGCAGTCACTATATCAGCTTTCTGTTCTCTCAGAAGTGCTTGCAGACTGAAAGCTTTCCTTTCTGAAGCTGATGCAGGAACATTAATTACTGTACTGCTTTTTAATTTCAAAACTGGATTATTATAGTTTTCTCACTAATGGACTTCTAGATAGGACTATATGGAGATTAAAGTGAATTCAAAAGACTCTGCCAGAAATTTTTGCTGGCACCAGACTCCATGCTTGCATTTCTGTTGCTCTCAAATCACTCCCCAGACTCTCCTGGTAAAATGTCATATTGTTTTAAAGCTGTGACTAGTCTCATTAAAAGGTGTTAACGTATCTGTAATTCCATCATCAGACTAATCCTGATGATACTATTAGAATTTTTCTAGCAAAATTTAAAGTAAAATAAAAGTACGTTTTGGCCTTTTCAGAATTTCAGTTTCAGCTTAACTGATGTGAAAAATTGTACCAGTCCTCATACTGAGAAGGGGTGCCCTCAAATGCTGTTATCCCTGTTATTAACTGGAACAATGGCTATGTCTAAATAATTTTAGAAAGACTGCAATGAAGGGGCTTTATGCTTAAAACTGGGACATTTTATTCTGTATAGACTTCTTAGGAACATGAACTCTTGTCTGTATGTTTAATGCCCTGCTGTTCATAACCTTGAGATCCTCTTGTAAACATGCACTTCCGCACCGTGCCTTTGAATGTCTTCAGAATTTAACACTGTCCTATTCACCAACACGAAGGCTATACTCTTGCCTTTCTCAGCATACCATGCCCTGCTGTTCTCACTTCTTCAAATAAATTTCCTTTTTTCATGTAAAAACTGTGGGACCTGACTATTTCTTACACTTCTTCCCTCCCACAAAGAATCTTTCATTTTGTCCCATATAATTTTCATACCTAAGACTTTTTTTTCTCAGAAATTCAGAATATAAATACTCTCTCTCAGGACATCCCCTAAATCAATAATGTACTGCAGACCTGCAGACAGTAGGTAAGCTTTCATAAAAAAAAAAAAATCACTGTCAAGCAAGATTTTGTACAGTAGCTATAAACTAGATGTAGAAAAATTTGAACTATGGATAATTTATTATCTGCTTGTCCTTAACTACTGTTCCACTCACCAGTAACTGAGAACCCTCCTTTTAATGTTGTTTTTAGTAGGAAAGTTACTGAATAATGTAAAAATGTTAACTATAAAAGCAACATAAAATAGATTTGGCAGGGGGTTGTTGAAATGCATAATTTAAAAAAAGAAAGCTACATTGAAATCTCAGAAACCAAAGGGACATTGTACTTGGAGATAAAACATTCACAATGGCAGATGCTGCAAGAGAAGTATCCTTAGATCAAAATTTCCTTCATCTGCTAAAAATTGGTGCTAATTTTTGATGTTTCATCTTATGTTTGCTGTGTATCCTGTTGTGTCATAGTATAGTGAAGTACATGTATCATGGTAGGCACTGTCTTTCAGATGATATTCTCACCATATCTATCTATTTATCGAGTGCATAAAAGCAATGATTGGAAGAAGAAGATGTTACTGTCTTGTTTCTAGCCACTCAGTGACTCTTACTGTGATTCTTTAATTGCTAAAATATATTTTGGGCATCCCTGTTATTATCTAACCATCTGGTAGTTCTAAATTCATGAAGCCTGCCAGTGGGCCATGTGCTGACATTCAAAAAGGATGGTAAAAGAGCATGGTTATATTTTCAAAATAACTCCTCCCCCCTTTACTATTACAGATAATATTTGCTGAGAACCAGCATGCAAAATCCTCTGCTTTTGTAGAATTAAAACCGAAACCAACCAGATTTCTCAAATTCTTAAGCAATACAAACGATAAGCTAGAACTACTATTGAAGCTTCTCTTAATCGAATCACTGTATCCCAAATCAGCTGAATCCGAATCCGAAGCTAATACTAGCCGCTTGACACCAGCCTAATAGCCAGCCCAAACTTCCTAGGACTAAATCATGGTGATTAGCCATGCCTAGAGTAGGTGGTAGTGTGAAGCTTTCTTGTCCCATGAAGAGTTCTGGGAAATCTGGGACTTTTCCAGCTCCACAGTACTATGAGGGATTGTGAAAGATGCACCATGCTTTCTTACCCCAGGCCCAGCTATCTGGATGAAGGCTAGGGTTCCTCAGCTCATCTCGGTACCCTCATGTGGCCCTGTTGTGTGCAGAAGATTCTTTTGCATACAAAGATAGTGATTACTCTTGGCTTTTGCGTGAGGCATGGATGGGAGGCCTCTTCTCATCCTACTTACTCCTATGTAGTGGTATAATGTGGTTGCTAGAATGCCTTGTGTGATTTAAGGTGTAGATTTTGGATGTAGATTCACAACACATACCATTTTTGTGTGTCTTTGTTAACAAACTCCATATAAGGAATCTGTGCCACACTAGCAATGGCATATTATCTCAGTAATAAAAAGTATAAATGTTGTACTCATTTAAATGCTAACATATTTTAAAAAGTGTTTATTGCAAACATACACCTAAAAATTTCAAACTAAAATATCTTAAATAAGCTGAAACATTTGCTCTGTTATATTCTATGGGAGAGCTGACCATGTACCTACCATACCTGTAAAATTTCACTTCTGAAAACTCATTTTTAGGTTCCCCCTGCTGAGCTTGATAAAAAGAAGTGCTTTTGAAAGAGAATTCATTCTTTTTCACTGCTTGGTTGCACAGAACAGGATTAACAGATATAAAAACATCCATATGCAGACTGACCATCTGTGTACTGAGCTTCTGAGAAATGTCATTAAATAGCCAAGATCTTGAAATCTGGAATTTGAATAGGAATGCTGACAAAAGTGTCAGTTGTGAAAAAGTGTGCCATTATTACAGATCGGCAATCAATGAATCACTGAAGGGATTTTTATGACTACATGGAAGGGAGCAAAGATAGCACTGCCAACCCAGGCCTATGTATTTATTTTACTGTTCTTCTATGATACATGTTATGCCCCATCCCTCTTCAACCTTTCAACAGTGCTTGTGGCAGAATCTTGCACATCCAAAGATACGTTCCTGAGAGGCAAACCCTACACCACTAAAGATGATGTTTTATGTCCTAGGGTCTTTAATGGGAGAATAATGAGTGTTTTAGACAGATCACTCTAACGGTTCCCCACAGTTATTTTTTATAATGTTGGTGTCTGTTGCTGGGACAAAAAGGTAGATACCAGGTAGATGTCTTCTATTTAGCCATTCACAAACAATATTTCAAATATGCCACTGTCTTGATCTGGATCACTTTAAATTCCTATAAAATCCTTGAAAAGCAACTCAGGCTGCATCCAGACAAGCGAGCATGTGCCTGTTATGGCATCTCAAAGCAGTTTGAGACACTGCAGGAGGCACCCCACAAATGAAAAAATGTTCGCAGTGGATCCTCTAGATTTGATACTGGGAAATCCTGGTATAAAAAAAAAAAATCATCCTGGAAATAAGTGGCACAGGGCATGCTTCAGGAATGTGTCCTGAAGCAACCAGATTATTGGTTCTCTTAGGAGACACTCTAGCACCCGCCAGAGTGTCTCTATGGCTGCTGCATGCCCCTGCTGCTTCAGCATGCTGCCTCAGTGTGCTGGAACAAATAGAAGTAGGGCAAGGCTGCAGCAGCAGCTTGTATCCAGGCTCTGTCCTGGGTAAGAGGGATGTGGGAGTGGGAGGACTATGGGGTTTGTGGGGTTTGTGGGTGGGTGTGGGGGGATGTGGGGTCTGTGGCATTTATGAGTGGGTGTTTGGGGTTTGTGGGGAATTGTGGGTATGGGGTTTGTTGTCGAGGTTAAGGAGGGCCACCACATGCCCACCCCCACCACACACTGTCACACAGCCCCTGGCACAGGAAGCCAGCCAGCCTGGCTGTCAGGGTATTCATGGCCCACTGCAGGCACAGCCCCCTGGTGCCATGGTGCCACCGGAGACCTGGGGGCTGAACATGGCACACAGAGCTGGTGTGGCCTGGCCAGCTGGCACCTTCAGACAGGACCAGGATGGGTCCTGCCACCACCCACAGCTTCCAGCACTGCACCCAGGAGCCATGGGTGGTGGCAGGAGCTGTCCCGGTCTTGTTTGAAGGTAAGTGCCAGCGGGCCAGGCTGGGCCGGCTCCATTCACTATGTGCAGCCTCCAGGTCTCAGGCGGCACCACGCCACCAGGGGGCTGTCCTTGCAGTGGGCCATGAATGCCCTGATGGCCCGGCTGACTGCTGCTGCCAGTGCCAGGGGCAGTGCGCTACAGGGGGATGTAGTCTGGGCATGTGGCAGCCCCCCTTCAACTGCCTCACAAACCCCACACCCACAACTCCCCCACAAACCCCTGCTACACCCCTTCTCACCCCCCTCCTGCAAATCCCACATCCCCCCTCCACATCTCACACCCTGTATGCTCAGCCTCCAGACAGGTTGGGACCTGCTGGTGGGAGTTGTGGCTGCAGGGGCAACTGTCTTCACATCCTGGTTAGCAAAGGGGTCGGGGGAGCTCTGATTTTTCTATGATAAAAAAAACATAAGCAAACACCCAAGGAGATATTTAGAACTAATTTTATTATGATGATAGAGGCACTGGTAGGCTTCCAAGTTCTTTTAAAATTGTAAATAAATCAATAAAACACTGCCTTACTGATCTCTCTCTCTCTCTCTCTCTCTCCCTACACACAAATGTGTGTGTGTGTGTGTGTGTGTGTACACAAGTATGTGTGTGTGTGTGTGTGTGTGTGTGTGTGTGTGTGTGTGTGTGTATAGCGGTGTTTTATTTTAATCATGGAAAAGCATGGTTTTTGGGGTATTTAATGAGTGAATTTTGGATTCTTTATCAGAGAATTTGAAATTTTTAAACAGAGAAAACCAGAATTCCTGCTAGTGAGGCAAGTGCCGGGACCCAGGCAGAGGAGCCTGCCCTGGTCTGGCACTGGGGACCCAGCTGGAGGGCAAATGAGGTGGCTGACTTCCAGGACATTTGGAGCTAGGAAGACATGCTTCAACCGTTCAAAGCGGGCCACCACAATAAGCACACCTTCTAGGTGAGAGCTGCCCAGATGGCAGAGTGGGGGCACACATGGTAGCAGGTGCTGCATGAAGGCCAACTGTGAAGCCACAGCCCACTGGCAGCTGGCCCAGAGGTGCAGGCGTACAGTGCCAATGCCACAACTTAGGCAGCCATGCAGTCCCTATCCAGGTCTGGCAGGTGTGCAGACATGGGGCTGAGATTAAAGGGGCTGGATGCTGTCACAGGTGCCAGCAGTCTCCACTGCCAGACTGCTGCAGTGGGTAGAGGATGTGGGGGCCACTCAAGGTCAGGGCTGCTGCAGCAGTGCAGCTGGCACAGGGGGTTAGTGTCCCTATATATCAATTGGCCAGGCCTCAGAAGCTCCTGATGGAAAGTAGTCCTGAGCTACTCACCAGGGCAGCTTTTTAAACTGCTGGGGCCAGCACAGGTGCTAGCCTGAGCCTTCAGTTTTCCCTGGCTGCAGATCTGGGAGGAGCTAGGCAGGGTCAGTTTGCCCTAAGTGGCACAATTTGCCCCACACCAAAGTGTATGTTCAGGCACATGTGCTGAGGCAAAAATATATGGTACAAATTTGTGCCCCTGCTATTTGAGCTGCTGCAAGTACACATACCTGCATGTGTGGAAGTGGCCTCAGTGTTCATTAGTAACAAGTGACTCAGGAATATTGCCTGCAATATTTTTTGCTCTGGTAGTATATGTATGTTCTATGGTTGATAACATAATTTGCTATCAGTGAAAAAAAAATAAAAACTTCAGAGAAACTAAATTGTTGCACAAAGACAAAAAGGCAAAAGATGCCAACATTTTTCACAGGTAGGCTGACAGTTACTGTTGTCAAAAGATAACACTTCAGCTAAACGAGAAATGTAATATAAAAGCTATTCTAGGCACAAAAATACAACATTTTGTGGAACCCATCATCTTTTAACAAAGTATTTTTTAAAAGAAGCCTTCCATAAAAGTACTATATGTATATGATGCCAATGTTGATCCATATTTGAGGGTTAACTGAGTGACAAATGGAATTACTACTTTATGCTAAAAATGAAAATTGAATAACTCACAGCTGGCCATTTGTTTAAGGTGAATTTTCTACCCCAACACTATTTTTGCACTTTCAACAGAGAGCGACGTATGGTAACCTCAGTTGCAGCATAAGTAATTACAGTGAAAGA
>NW_005843226.1:164424-176824 GCF_000455745.1 Alligator sinensis
TGAATCTATAAATAGAGATATGACACTGGGTTTGATAACTAAACTTTCTGTGCACCAGTCTAGCCTATCTGAGTTGACTACAGTGAGTAAACAGTTTTACAGGTTGTAATAAAATAATAGATCTACAGATGCTTTGGTAATTCTCACTTACCTGTAATAATTCATTAAATGAAATATATAGCTATAAGCTGGTCTGTAGATTTTTTTTAAGATGGGGAAAGAATAAATAATTTCTCTGACAACTATAACAAGGTCACCTTAAATACTTAATCGGAATGATATCGGGTGGGACTGCCTCATGTTCTTAGAACAAACCTTTCTTCTGGTGTGACAATGCATATTCATCCTGACCAGGTTTATTGACAGGTAGAAGCTGAATCTTTATATTATAACAGGAGAGCTCCTGGATGCTTCCCACATAGAGTAATCCTGGTTATATCAAATTATACTGATGAATCACTTATGATTCTAAGGTCAGATCACTGACCCTACTCATAGAATTTAGCTCAAATTTGTCCATCCACTTAAATCATTCTCTGATGTGGTTTGATGTGTGAGTCTGAATGTTAAAAATAAAAAGGCAGCCTTCTTATGGTAACTTTGCCCTACATTTAGTTTAAAACAGAGGCAGTGAGTTTAGTACATTGTAGAGAAAATAATTGTCTCCTAAGGACAAAGTGTATAGGGATCCAGAGTCAGAATTCTTATCCCATATCTTACCAATCACTAACAGGAACTTGCTTTTAGTATATCAGATTCTTTGAGCTCTAACATATTTAAACCAAAAAATGATGAGTGTTTTGGGGATATTGCTTGGGACACATCAGACCCCCAAAGTAATTACAGGCTTGCAATAGGTAGTGGTTGTGAACTTTTGATAGGCTTCATTTCAGTTGAAAGCAAGCATATCTTAAATCATGAAAAAGGTAATTTCTACTGCTATTTTAGTGCTATGTCTAGGCCACAATGTTACAGTTTAATTTATATAATGATGTTTGGTTGTTTCTTGGTTTTATTATAACAACATATTTTAATTATTAATGGCACATTGCTATATTATTATTGATATATTAACATTCATATCATATTTATACTGTGTAATTATCTGGCAGCCATGCTGTGAGTTTTTCTCCTGGTCCATGTGTAAAGTTGGCATTTTCAACCAAACTTTTAATCTTGCTTCATTTTCTATATGGTTAGGTGGTAGGTGGCAAAAAGACTATTTGAATAGGAAAACTTATTTTAAAAATGCTATAATATAATACTTCAAGATTGTGTTTTCAAATGTTATAGCTTACATTAACTTCACTATAATGTTTTGGGTTGCTCAAGGGAAAAAAAGGCAATCCTATTATTATAAGGAACAGGCAATGGTATACCATTTTAACATTTTGCACCAGTGATAGTCTTTGATGTTAATTTTTTTATGCAGGGAGAACAGTTATAGGGTATTACAATAATCTAAATGGGATGAATCAAAAGCTTGAACAAGAATATCCATACAAGTCAGTCAGAAGTGGGGACAGATGGAGGCCAGTGTTTAAAGAAAAGCTAGTAATATGAGTAATGAATGGGGTTGGATCATTTACATTTTCTTGAGCTAGATTTAAGGGTCAAGGGGACATGTAGATCTTGTTTTATGGGTGAGTCTAGATGTGCCAATATCTGACTCCATATCTTTGTGCAGCTATGGAACTATGCAAGTGATGACATCAGCTAAATTTGTGCTTTTAACAGGAAACTGGGACTTCATAATTGGCTCAGTTTTATTCCTAAGGAACTTGGCAAATTCTACCGAGCTACCAAGGGAAGAAGACAGATAAACTGTAGATGCTAGGAGACAGGATATTATCACTATGACTTTTGCTCAACATTTACAACGCATGCTAGTAATATTAAGGCAGCTGCAGAAGTCTGAGCAATTTTTGTCAGAACATTGAGAGTGGGTAGCGACCTTTTTGTGGCCACTTAGGATTTTCACGACAATTGTGTACAGGGCTATTCCAGGTGGTGAGTCACATCAGCATTCCAGAAACATTGCCTGACTTCAGAGGAGACTGCCAAGCCAGCACAAATTCCACCAAGAACCCAAATAAGAAGTCAGTAGAAAAGCAACCCCAAAAACAAATATATTAAGATCCCCTGTGTCCTGGGGATAGTGAGAGGAGGGGCTGGGAAGCCCCACGTATGGAACTCAACTCAGGAAAAAACAGTAAAATAAAGAAAGAAATACAAAACAGTTACCTGCAGGAGGAGTGGCACTAGAAGACCTAAAAGAAAAGCCAGCACGGTTTTCAAGCCGTGTCTTTATGCAATTAAGGCCAGCGGGTGACGTCACAAGGACGCAGCAGCCGGCAGGAATAAAAACAGCTGCTGGCAGTAGGAAGGGGAGAGCCAGTGAGGAGGCGGAGGCTCTCCATGCCGGTAGTAGGCAGGGTTGGCATGCATTTGAAATGCCCAGGTGCCGGGCAGCTGGAGAAGCACCAAGAGCTCCTTACATCAGGGGCACTGAGATTGAGCCCCAGGAGGGGTGGAGTGCTGGGGGGGACTTCTCCCTAGTGCTGCCAAGGAGGTGCATCAAAGCAAACGCTGAGCAGCGGCGCAACCAGGACAGCGAGCTCAAGGGAGAGGCTGAAGCCAACCTTGGGGAAATGAAGGTGTCCCCACTCGACTGTTCCCAGGTACCAGGTCGGGGAGCTGGGCTGGGGCGGAGAGGAGAGAGGAACCCTGCTGGACCAGCGTCAGGGGAGCACTGCCAAGTTCAGGCAGGAGGGCTGAGAAAGCCAACCAGTAGGACACTGGATAGGGAGACTTTTTTGGGTCCCTTCTTTTGGTTTCTTTTCTTTGTTTTATTCCTTTACCCCTGCTCGACAGGGGCAACCTCAGACCCCAAGAAGAGAGCCAATTGGCTCAAGGGGATCACAGGCTTAGAGCCCAGGCCAGCTAATTATATTTCCTCAAGCATAGAGGAGAATACAGTAGGGCATGAGGAACATCTACACTGGAGAGGAAGCTGTGTCAAGATCTGGTGCCCCACCAGAGGTTGGTGTAAGCCTGGGGTGTAGGGGAGGTGGAACCCCACAAACATCCTGCAAGCAGAGTGGTCATCCCTGAGGGGAACTTAGAGGCTGAACCCCACGCTGATATAACATTCAAAGACGTGGCAGGAGAGTTTGGGGAACTCTCAGTTTGGGGAATTTGCCAGAGGGACAACCAAAGCCCACCTTGGGGAACCCATAACGCTAGAGAGCGTACACCCTCTACTGCCCAGACCAAGGTGGCACATGAGCAGGCATTCAAAGCCAGACGGGCGCAGCCTAAAAGGCATGTTTTATTACTAGAAAGCCATGTATGAGGTACATTACTCATCTCAGCAGATGCCAGCTGTTTATGCTCTCTCCCAGTTCATTTTGGGATTTTAACATTAAAATGTATTAGAAATTGCAAAGGAGTAACAGAGCAGTTTTTCACCCTGGGCAGCAGTGGCAGCTTAGCTAGCAGCTGTGGTGACTGCTATTTCTGGTCTTCTCTCTCCCCTTTTGGCACCCAGAACTACTGTTCTAATCATCCCTCCTTTATTATGCTAAGCAGTAAGTAGATATAAAGAATATAAACTTCCTTGATTCCAGAAGGGTATTTTCATAGTTAAAAGTGGCAGGATGATCTGGAGTGTCCATAAAAAATTCATTTTGGGAATCTTGTTAAACCCAGTGTTAGTGCTGATTAACCCAGCCACATTAGTGATTATTAGTGATTAGTGCCACTTCTGAAGCATTGCTAATACTGCTTCTGTGCTTGCCTGTTTTGTAGCGCACAACATGGCATTAAAAGCAAGGAACAGAGTTTTAGTTTGAAAACAAATTGAGAGGAGGTGGAGAGGTACTGGGTACTACTGGAGCAGTTGACAAGTTTGCATTACTTACTCTAAATTACAGTATTGACAATGCAGACACTCAAAGAGTAAGTAGGGATCTAGCTCAAAGTAAAGTGACCCTTCACTGGACACATGCATTTATACTCACTGCCTCTGGATCTGATGGATATCTACAGTAAAAGCTCTGTTATCCAGCATCCCCCAGGAACGGGGGATGCCAGATAACAAAATATGCCGGTTAATTGAGTGGCCCCGGCCGCCGCTTCTCACGCCACGTCTGGGGTGTCCCTCCGCCCCTCCTGCAGCATTGCGACCCCTCCCGTGGGGCCCACAGAGCCCCACAGGACGGGGGGGGAGGTCTTACACACAGCCCTGCACAGCCTGTTATGCCCCTGGGCCATGGGGGCTTGGCAGTGCAGGCTGCTTTGCCCTGAGCTATGGGGTCTCGGAGAAACCAGAAGTGCCACGGTGGGTACTTCCAGTTTCACTTTATCTTACAAGCCGGCATGCAGGTTAGTGGAGCATGCCAGCTTATAAGATGCCAGATAAAAGGACTTTTCCTGTACTAAACTCCATTGTAATTCCAAGTTTTGGTTGTATGCAAGAATATGTTATGGAGGAGGAAGTTGCATATTCAGTATTTTCAGCAGCATAGTAAACAGCTGCCAAATTAGTACTGAAAGGAAATAATACTTTCCAATCTTAATTCAATTCAATTACTGTTTTGGCAAGTCACTCCTAGCAAGACCTAATCTTCAGGCTATAACTGAAGCACTTTCTTTATGGAACAACACATGCAACACAGGATAATATTGATGAAAAGTTGTTTAGAGTGCAAAATATTAGGTATCAAAATAACCTTCTGTTTACTGTGTATCATAGAATCCTAGAAATTAAGGGCTGGAAGGGACCTCGAAGGATCATTGAATCCAACCCTCCTGCTCTGGGCAGGAATACTGCTGAGATCAAATGATCCCAGCAAGGTGTCTGTCCAGTCTCCTCTTGAAGACTTCCAAGCTTGGGGACTGTACCACCTGCTTGGGAAGTGTATTCCAGATTCTGGTCACCCTTACTGGAAAGAAATTCTTCCTTACACCCAACCTGATAGCATCCTCTAACAGTTTATGGCCACTGCTCCTTGTCCTCCCCTAGTGAACAGTTTGGTCCTTACATACCTATAGATGGACACCAAGTCCCCCCTCAGTCTTCACTTCCCCAGGCTGAACAGTCCCAGATCCCTTAGTCTTTCCCATATAGTTTGTCCTCCAGGCCTTTATCATTCTTGTGGGAATTCTCTGGACCCTTTCAAGATTCTCCACATCTTTTTTGAAGTGTGGCACTGTGAAGGAGTGAGACAAAACTCACAACATGGAGGGCTGGCAGGGCTGCAGATGGAGACTGGAAAGGAAGGAAAATACCTACCCCACTTCCAGAGCGCTTCTTGCTCAGGATTGGAGGAGGGAGGCTGCCCAAAGGTATTTCCAGCCCCGGAGAGGGGCAGAGAAGAGTCAGTTCCCTGCAGGCCACAGGGAGAGAGAAGCGGCTGAGCGTCCCGGCAGGCAAAGACTGCGGAAGGTGCCTGAGGAACACTGTGGGAGTGACCCTGAGGCAGGCAGAGGCCTGCATACACATGGCTGGTGGTAATCTCTGGAGCTGCAGCTGAGGATCTGGAGTGAGGGAATCCACAAGGCCTGAGAGAATCTCCAGAGTGGAGTTTTTTGACGGAGGATCTGGAGGAGGGCCCGAGGAAAAACAAACTACAGCCATAGGTAGAGCCTTCCTGCCATTGGGGAGACCCCAAAGAGACTGTGAACGTTCATAGGGGTGCAGGGTAGGCTAGCACATAGCAAAGAATGGACTAAGGGATTTTTTTTTTGTCTGGATTATGGTGATTGGGATGTTGAGCACCTGATCATGAGTAAAAGGGACATTGCCAGAGCCTGACAAGAAGGCTGAGAAGCAGCTGGGGTTTTCTGTGTTTTTTTGCTGTTTCTTCTGATTTGCTTGAGCACAGGCCAAGACTGACCCCTGGAAGGGTGTACCCAAAGAGGCCCAAGGATACCCTGGGGTAGAGGGCCAAAATAAAGCCACAACAGGCAGCACTGTGACTTGGTTGTGGAAGAAAATTGTGAACACCATCTGGAGAGGCTAGGCTGGGGTAAAGGAGAGATTTTGGAGCCCCACAGAAGAAACAGGGATCAAAACCAGGCAGGATCTCCGTGGGCAGTGCCTCCTGGGAATATATATGTCATCAAAGTCATGGCAGGCGAGAAAACGTAAGATCCACTTCCTGGCAGACCAGGTGATCCAGAGCCAAGGGCCACCCTGTTGCCACCTGTAGGCAGATGACCTCAGGGCAGTGCTAGCAAGCCTTATAATACCTACAGTTGTCACAGGCACCTAGAACTGGACACAGTGCGCCAGCTGTGAGCTCTGCTCATGACTCATTGGCTAATGCATCCCAGTATGCAATTAGCTATGTTGTCTACAGCATCGCACCAGTGGCTCATGTTCATCCTGTGATCAACCATAGCCCTGAGGTCCCTTTCAGCTATCATGCTGGCCAGGACATCTCCTCCTAACCTATATTAATGTTGCTGGTTACTTTTCCCCAGATGAAGCGTTCTGCATTTATTCTTATTGAACTGCATCCAATTCCACTCTGCCCATCTTTCCAGCTTGTCCAGGTCTGCTTGTATCTGCATCCTATCCCCTAGCGTGACCACTTTTACACATAATTTAGTATTGTCTGCAAACTCGGCCAGCATGCTTTCCACATCCTTGTCTAAGTTACTGATAAAGATGTTGAACAGGACAGGGCCAAGAACCAAATCTTGCAGGACACCACTGGCCACCTCCCTCCAAGACAATACAGACCCACCCACTAACACTCTCTGGGTTCGATCCCTTAGCCAGTTCTCAACCCACCTGACCATGGACCCTGCCAGCCCACAGTCCCCCATTTTTTTTATAAGAGCATCATGGGAGACCATATTGAAGGCCTTTTTAAAATCCAAATATATGACATCAACTGTGTCTCCCACATCTAAGCAGTTCATTACTTGATTGTAGAATGAGACAAGGTTGTCTCCAAGGTTTCTATCTGCAATGGTAAAACCAAGGTTGTCACCAAGGTTTCTATCTGCAATGAAACCATGGTGGCTATCCTTCAGCATCATGCCTTCTGCCAGTCTCTCACAATTGTTCTTCTTAATAATTTTTTCCAAAATTTTACCCAGTATTGAGGTCAAACTGACCAGCCTGTAGTTTCCCAGATCCTGCCACCTCCCCTTCTAAAAGACTGGAACCACACTGGCCTTTTTCCAGTTTTCTGGGATATCCCCGAGCACCACAAGTCTTCAAATACCTTTGCCAATGGCCCTGCAATGACTCCAGCCAGTTCTCTCAGCACTCTTGGGTGTAGTCCATCTGGTCCTGCTGACCTGGGTGTAGTCCATCTGGTCCAGCTGCTCTAAGTGCTCCCTCAACAGTTTGACACTGGCCATTGGTTGGCAATCCCCCCCACCCGCCACATCTGTCCAATATCTGATCAGGTGGGTGACCACCACCTGCATGCAGGAACACTGATACAAAGTATTCATTAAAGAGGTCCACTTTCTGATGTTATCCTAGGTGTTATTCATGGCATAGAAGATACTATATAGAAAATGCTAAGAAGTGCATAAAAATATACCAGCTGAGTTGAAATAGTGATAAGTTTTACCTCTGGCCTCTGAAGATATTCTGTACCATCTTAATGCTTAGAAAAATGATAAGCTTTTCATAAGGTAATAAGAGAAAACAGAACAGAAGAGAACGTAATCCTGTCTTTCATCTGTCTCCATCCTCTTCTCTCACACAAACATGTTCTGTATTGGAGAAGCCGGAGGTGAAAGAAGAGTGAGGTGGGAAGGATTTTGATTGTACTGAGGGTAGAGGGTATGACAGAGCAGGAAGAAAATGATGAAAACCATGCTCCGAACAAGATTTATGATGAAACTCAAATAAAGCCTTCTGTTTCAAGTCTAAAGGATGTATCAAATAAATTTTAAGAGGAGAAGCCTGGGGGTTGCAGAAAAAAGAAGAAAATAAATAATTATTAGTCTATAATATTCCTTGCAGGTTTTTACATCCATTATCTAAATAAAATATAATGGAGCTTCAGGAATACTGTTGCTAAGGGATGAGCAAGTGGAATACTAAATGCAGATCAGCTCTATTATAAATTCTCCTGAAAAAGGGGATGGTAATTTTGTTTCTTTTTTTGACAAATTGATTTTTATTAGTGAAATTATCAGTGGGTTCAGAGGAGGCAGCCAGATCTCCAATACAAACTGTTCACTCCTTGGAATAGTTAGCATGAGCTGGCAAAGATGTGGAATGCTTAAAACCCTTATGCATAGGTATATGTGGAATTTGCATGGTAGTTAAGCAGCCAGCTTCTGAGAGGTACCATAGAAATAATACTCAACATAAATAGATACAGACCCCTCCACTAACACATCAATAATACTTAACATAAATTAGTGCCTCCCTCTGTTGCCTTGCACTTAGATTTCTGGTATCCTTAAAAAGCAGTAGTGGTACTCTAAACAAACAGCAGAAATGATACCTGGATGATGCAAAGTCATACAAAGAGATGTATAGAGTCTAGAAAAGCAAGGATTAGGGAACAGGATCACAGTAAAAAATACCTTCAAGCTCCTAGCAGTGTGAGGGGGAAAAGAAATTATTCAGTCTCAGATAGGGACTCCAACAAAAGCGTAAGGCACACGCAAAGAAAGTTTAAGGTAAACATTAAGAAAAAGTTCTCAATAAAATGGTTTCCTTCTGAAGTTGTGGGCTATATCCTGAAAAAGTCTGTATAGTCCCTTGTTCAAAATTCACTGCTAGGCTTGAGAGGGATGCAAGGTGACTCTTGCTTCTAGTGGGGTTTACCTTTTCTCTGGATGTTGTCAAAATGTCCTGACTGAAGATGGCTGATCCTGTGACTTGGAGCTTTAAAAAAACTTTTTGAAAGGCACATTATAATGTGGTGTTTCTAAACATGATAGTTATACTGAGTTTGTATAAAGTTTTGGGAGCTGAGATAGATTTTCTAAACTTTATAGGACCTATCATCCTCACTGAAGGACTTTAGGGAATATGAACAGTAGGGAATAGCTGGTCATCTTATAGACTATGGGCATATGTAGATGAAATGGGGGCCTTAAATTGAATTGGTGGGTTTCAAAAAACATCACTTCAATTTAGGGCTGATTAAACCCCTGTGTCATGCACACACCCGGCTGATTTACCTGCCTCTCTGGTGGAGAGGGGAGGGTGAACTGCTAGTGGGCAGGGCAGTCCCTGGGCGGCAGGGAGGGGGGGCTGGTGCTTCTCTCCATGGCAGTAGTGACCCCCCGGGTGGCACCCACCCACAGGCACCCGGCTTGGGCAGTCTCAGGGGGCACCACAGCTGCAGAGGGAAGCACCGGGCCCCCATGCATCTCAGGCAGGCAGGCAGGCAGACTCCAGGGGATGGGGGGGGAGAAGATCAGGCTCGCCGTTTTTCTTGGGCAGAGCCTGCTTTCCTAGGCTGTTGCCAGGCTGCCTGCAAGCATTCCTACAGAGCCGCTGAGCTGCACGAAGCCCAGTGCTTCACTCCACAGCTGTAGGGGCAGCAAACTAAAACTCTGCAAAAGAGTTTTAGTTTGCTGCGCCCTAGTCACTTAAAGCACATTATGCTGGCAAATTTCCTACAGCATCTGGAATTAATGCATAATACACCACTGAGGCATGCAAACACTGACACTATTAAAGTGATGCAAAAGCCTTTAGCCCACTTTAAAGTGTCATGCATACATGCCTCTTGTTTCGTCTACACACGGCAAAAAGTATGAAAACTTAGGGCCTTGTTACACGTTGCATTTTTGAGCTGTTCAAATGCTGATCAGTGTTAGTGCCAGCTTGAGTCTGGTCAGTTGCACCTTAACACCAAAAACCTTGTGTCACCAAGTCACTGTTGCCCTCCTCCAACAGGGTAAGAATGTCTCACTGACCTGGGCTAGTCTAAAGGTTGTTATGCTAAGAACTTTGGTCCCAAAGGATTTGGATATGGCCAGGGAGCAGGTGCCTTTGTTCATGCTCAGTGAAGGAGCAGCATAACAACCTTTACAATAAATTTTGGGTTATTCCCTCCTTAAGGTGAGGCTGTTCCTGTCCTCACTTAGTGTTGCCTGCCATTATTTTGATGGAATAATTAAAGGAGGTACTGTTCAGTCATAATCCTTGGGGGGAAAAGCAACAGAGACCACAAGTCCTGTATACCAAAAATTAATCCTCTCTGTGCCTCTCTGGACCAGTTGGCAGGCCAGAGGAGTTTAAGTGGGAGCTTCTGCAACCCCTACACTCCCACTTTGTAGCTCCGATAGTATCCTTCATGCCTTGGACCCTCAAGAGGGGTCTGCAATCACTCCACATTAATATTTAAAGTCTTATTTGTGCCCAGCCTTGTGGCTGAAGGTGCTGGGTCTGGCTCCCAGAATACCCAAGAGTCTGTCCTGTATAAGTATAACAAAAGGTGAGCGGCTCTGCTGCTCCTCACCCGTCCAGTGCTCAGCTCATTCTGTCATCTGCTTACCACCATGCCTTAGTTCCTGGGGCTTCTGGAGGCTCCCTGGTGATTCTGTGCTCCAATAAGGAGCTGCTTGTGCCACACAATGGGGGCTCATGATCCCTGCTGAGGGAATGACTGAGCCCTGATTAACCATCAAGCTGTTCAGTGGCACAGCTGGTGTGGGGCTCTGGTCCCGCCCACAACCTGGAATCCTGATTGTGCTGGCACACATCTCCATTGTCAGCCCCTGGCCCAGCAAGTATTTCTGGCATGGCTGGGAGTGGGTGGTGGCTCTGCCCCAGTTCTCTCGGCTCTGAGAGAATCTCACCATCCAGGTGAGTCCTGGGTGTGCTGTGGGTAACAGAGGGGGTGTGAGCAGGACATTCCTCCCCTCCTCCCTGTTGTCTCTGCCACACCTTCTCTGACTGTTGCCCATTTGCACAGCTGTGATTTGCCACTAGAGGAGCTGCAGCTGTGAGTTGGCACAAAGGGATAGAAGCCTGTCCTGGCTCACCAGTCCTGTAGTGGAAGCCTGTTTCTGCTGCCCTAGAAACTGGAACCAGAAATAAGGGGGAGTTTCCACCTTTATACAGAAAATCATAGGGGTTAGGGTCATGAGCCAACTGGCCAAAGGGAGGGAACAGGTAGATGGTAAAGAAACCTTAACATTGTTGTAACATAAACTCAGCACCTTAATTTCCCCTCCCCCCCCCTCCCACACACACACACATCTGGAGGTGTCTCCAAACACATTTTTAGTTCCTAGAGTGCTCAAAAAGCAGCCTGCAGTTGACCCCAAGTCTGAGTCCAGCTGCTTCAAGCCACAGTCCTGGCTGAGCAAGCCAGTAAGATCCCCAGCTCCAGTGTGAACTAGCATGTGTAGGGCTGACCAGGTTCCATGTGCGTATTACTGCAGCTTCAAGCATTCTCTTCCTTTTTCTTCCCCACTCCCCGCTTCCCCCTAGGTTTCTTGGAGTTGTAGTTCAAATTAATAGTCAGGACAGCTCCACAGACTGCCCCCTGATTCCATCTGCTGTTGCACAAATTGCATTCACATTCCACCTGCTCTAGATGGGGGGGTGTGAGAGATGAGTTGAGGGGGTTGGATCATGAAGCTGGGAAGCAGAGAGTTAATGGGATGGGGGTGGGTAATGAAATGGGATGTAGAAGGGAAATGGGGTGGGGGAAGTGTGGTGAAATGAAGGATGTCAGCCAATGAAGAATAAAATTAAAAGATGTAAAGAGGAAGTAAATTAAGGAAGGACTCTATTTTTATGAATTTAGATTTGGGATTGAAGTGTGCGGGGTTCTGGTCATGCTTGCTGAGGTGACTGGGAGGTGAGAGCAGTGAGGGAAGGCACTTTTGGGGGAGCTACTACCTCTGCCCTGGGAAGGAAGCCCCAGCTTATGGAGATTTGATTCGGCCTCCTACTGTGTTCTTCCCCCACCTCCCCAGACTATACTCCTGGACTCACGCATACCCTGTGACCTGGTTAGCTGGCATGTGCTCTGCAGGCTGTTTGGAAAGGGTTGCACTCTTGGAGGTGGGAAGGGGAGTTATCTTAGTGCCAGAACTGCCTCCTGGCCAGTAGAGTTTGGGGGAGTGGAAAGTTTGTCCACACAGCACAGGAGGGTGAAAGAGGGGACACTGAATACTGGCATGCTGGAGGACTGAAATTTGGTCTTATCATCTGTGGGGAGTGGCTCCATATTAATGGAATAGGAGCTGGGTAAGACGGATGAGAAATAAACCTGCCCTGGAGTGGAGTAACTTTTAGTCACCTAACATGTGCTTAAAACTAGTTTCAGGTGTTAATGTATGGACAATCCAGAGGTTAAGAGCACCAAGAGCCTCCTAAAGTTAATGTGTAACAAGACCCTTATATGGAGTTCATTGTATCCTTTACTCTGGAATTATCGTGAACAAA
>NW_005843226.1:176855-178603 GCF_000455745.1 Alligator sinensis
AAAAAATTAGGTAAAGATGTTTAAGAAGTAAAATGAAAGCATTTGCTTTAATGAGAATGTCTCTCAAGCATTCTTAAAGTTTCCATAAAATTTATGTTCAGGCCTGAAACTATTCATATGACTTTCAGACAGATTAAGTTAATTTCCCTGTGTTTGTCAAGAATAAAAATGATGTTCAGAAATCACAGACAGCAAAAATCAGGTTTTCTGTATAAAATATTTGTAGTCTGGACCTTACTACATGATATTAGCCAGGTTTTCAAAAAACAGACTTTGCTATCTACCTGCTACACACTTTTATTATGACCATAAAGAGATTAGGAAAAAATCCATCTAGTGGATCTTTCCAGTCCCAACTGTTTCTTATATATTGTAATTCAGTGCTAATAATCAAGGGCCAGACATTCTGTTCTACTTATGCAGTTCTTTAAGGACTGTTTTACTTGGGGAACCAACCTTTATTTGTTCAACATTTGAATCATGAAAGGGAAGATGTGCTCCAAAATTCTATTCACAATTCCTTATGTATAATTGATATTAACTTCAGGACAATGGGAGGTGGGAGTGCATATGAAAACAGGATGTAGTTCTAGGTACATGTTTTATAAATAACATCATTATGCAATAAACAATCATTTACTCTGTCTAGGTAAAATGGTTAATTAGTATATTCATTAGATTAATTTTTGTAAAGTGCTCTGAATATATAGTGCTAGAGCCTCAACTAGTAAATATTGATATAACTCCTTTGAAGTCCTCTGTACAGCCCTCCCATTTACTGAAGTAAGTGAAGCTACTATGATTTAAACCAGCTGAGAATCTAGCCCACCAAGCACTGAGTATTGCTGACAATTCAATAAGGTATACCAGGAAAACAAGGAACGCCATTGGCAAACTTCTTGACAGTGGTTGTTTTTGTCTTGATTGAGCTTGTTCCCAAAGAACAAAGTTCTATACAGAGTATATAGGCTTTTTATTCATAATAGGGCTTTTCAAACATATTCTGCCCCTTAGCTGTTCCTCTCAGCCTGTACACACAGAGCATACAGCAGTATCCTACAGTTATTTCTTGTGCCTCTCTTACAGGGATAGCATACCCATTATCTAACTATGCATGTTCACCACCCATCCTCCTATAAACCAAAGAAGTTATGGCAATTTGCTAGCTAGTGTTTTTACTTAACAGCTTTAGGATGTATAATTGTTCTGGTCTTTGGGTCTGCATCTTCTGCCATGTTAGGAGTCAGTGTTGCTTCTCATACATGTAAGCAGAGTCATAGTGTACCTAGTGATTGTGTGTGTGTTGTTTTTAATGGAGTTGTTACTACTCTTTGCTGAGTAGCTGGTTGTAATGCCATGTTACGACTGCAGTTAGTGTTCTACTCACCTATTGTTTAAGCATCACAGGTTGTATTTTCATCATTTAGTGTGGTTACACTGGTAGTTACAGTCTTCAAAGGTTTGGGATTTTGCCTAAATAACTGTCCAATATCTGTCTGTATTACATATGACATTGTTCTACTTGGTCAGTTATCATGGCTGGGTGCCACTGACCACATGGGATTCATATTGTTATACTAACCAGTTGCCTTTCATGAATGATGAAGTGTTTCAGGGAGTGTTTAAAGGCCACCCTGCACCTCCTGCTCACCCTTCAGGGCTAGCCATGTAAACACTCCCTCTGCCACTTCCTCTTCCCACCTCTGGTGCGGCAGCTCCCCCCCCCCCCCCCCTCTTCCTCCCCTCCC
>NW_005843226.1:178613-183995 GCF_000455745.1 Alligator sinensis
GCAGCCCTGACAACAGCCACTACCATGATCCCCCACTTTGCCTCCCCATTTCCCGCCCTCCCTCCTTGCCTGGCACCTCCCTCTCCCTGCTGGCTGTTCTGGGGGGCATTGGGGACAGGCAGCAGGGGGGGTCGCCACCGTGAACCCCCACTTTGCCCGCAGGCAGGGAGCTGGGGGGAAGGCCTGCTGCTTAGGCAGTTGGAGCATGTTTGCTGCCACCACAAAATTCCCTGGCAGTGGTGCAAAGTTGGGTCCATGCGGGCCGCGCCCATGCAGCCAATTGTTGCCCACCCTCTCAGCGGTGCTGCGCCGTTGGCCAAAAGCATTATGGACAGACGGACAGACAGACTAAGCCCTTTTTCATAATAGAATTGGAGTTTCTTGTCAAAGGTTTCATTGTTCTGGCATTTTTATTATAGTGAAATTTCTGATTTCTTTCATCTATTGCCCAGCTGTGCTTCATTTTGTCATGTTTTGCATCTCTCAGTATTAGGGGAGATTCTTTTATAAGGAGTACTTATTTGAGCCTTCTGCTTATTAAAGTTAGTGCAAGTAGAGCTTCTGATTCCATGGGTGTATTTCAGTAGTTTATTAAAGTGTGAGGGACTTGATTGTCTTCATTTGCCTTTGCCGGTGTCTGCTTGATTATTTATTCATGTAACTCAGCTAGCTTCCATTGGACTGTGATAATATGAACTCTTAGTTATCTGCTTGAAACCTCAGTCCTTTATACAGGGGTATATCCAGGGGGTTTGCTGTGGTGCACTTGCATCCCCTTTTGATTCTTGATACACCCAAACTTTAAAACCAACTACCTGGGAGGGGCAGTGGCATTTTTATTCAGAAAACCCTGAGGGACTCAATTGATTTAAAGGCTCATTATAATCTACTTGATTCCTGCTAATCTCTTTTCATGCCATAAGTGTTAATGACTCTCTGCTTTAATGATTTTGATGTTCCACTATTCAAACTTTCCTTTCTTCTGTAATGTTCCCATCTATTAACCATCCCTGGAAATCTCTCATATTTCTCAGAATACTTTAGCTCTAGTTAAAAACCTTAACTCAAGTGTGGTCATGTTAACTCAGGCACTGTCAAGATGGTCAGGAGGCACTGTCAAGATGGTCAAGAAGGCTTGATTTTGTTTTACAAATCTGAACAAGAGATGTACATTTGATTATGATGACTAAAGAACTAATAACTATTTTGACCATTTTTTGCCCAGTTTCTTGTATTTTTACACTGAATATATAATCAAGCAAGGTTGTGCACATTTCAATAACTTCATATTTTTTTTTGCTTTCATTTTAAACTGAAAAATATAGCTGTAGGATTCTGACATATTAATAAAACTGCCTGTGGCAACTTTAGTGAGCGTGACAAGTATCATACCATCCTCTCTTACTGGGACCTCTCCCCCCCCAGCCTAACACAGGGACGCTAACTGCCCAGCTCCAGAGTCAGGCTCTGTGCCTGTAGCAATGTCCCTGCCAGCAGCTGGAGTCACCCCATGCCTGGCATGCTCCCTGCTGGCTCTCTCTCTCTCCTCCCTCCTCTTCCGGCTTCCAACGGGGTTTTTAAATCTTCCCACAGTGGCGTCTCCTGCTGCCACCATTGGCTTAGCGCTTCCCTGCCCAGGGAGCAGCTGTTTGAAAAGCCGCACACCTGCAGGTAAGCTTTCCTGAGGTTGCTGGGTCTGTTTACCCTGTGCTGGTGCTCCCGGGGTTTCCCCGGGCCCCCGCGGAACCTGTGGGGGCTTCTCGCTGCCACAGACCTCCCCCCTTAAGCTGTCTTGTGGCATCTGGACCTCTTGCATGGCCTCCTGAATGGCCTGATATTCTTTGTCATGTGCTTGACATGCCTCTTTGGCGGGCTCCTTTGGGCTGAAACATCTAGAAAGAAAATCCGCTACAAGATTATCCTTGCTGGGGCTGTGCATTACTGTGAATTTGAACGGTTGAAGAGCCATTGCCCAGTGAGCAAGGTGGGTATTTTCGGTCTGTTTTTTGGTTAACCACTGCAGTGGGGTGTGGTCTGTCACCACCATGAACTCCCAGCCCATCAAGTAATATTTAAAATATTCTATCACCCAGTGTATTGCTAGGTACTCTCTCTCTATTGTGGTGTACCTGGTTTTGGCTTGGCTGAGTTTGCAGCTTGCGAAGGCAATCAGATACTCATCTTCTCCCCATCTTTGCAGTAGCACAGCCCCTAGGGCATTGCCAGATGCATCAGTCTGCAAAACAAAAGGGGAAGAGAAGTCAGGAGTATGTACCACTACGTTGCAGCACATCACCTCCTTCAGACCCTTGAAGCTTCCTGTCATCTCAGCCATCCACTTCAGGGTCCCTGATGATCTCCCTTTAAGCGCATCTGTGATGGGTGCAGTGAGTTCTGCAAAGTGCGGTTTGAACCTCTGATAATAGTTGATAAGCCCCAAGAAGGAGTGGAGTTGCCTGCGGTTGCATGGTTCTTGAAACCAGCCTATTGCCTCCACCTTGTCCGCCAGGGGTCGGATGGTTCCCCTTCCCATGCGAAACCCCAAGTACTTAGTTTCCGTACCTGCCAGCTTACATTTTTTGGGATTGGCGGTCAACTCCGCTGTTTGAAGTTCTCTCAAAACCGTTCTCAGAGCCTCAAGATGTTGGGGCCAATCTGACGTGAAGATGATGATATCATTGATATAAGCTGCAGCATATGCTGCGTGGGGTGCCAACAGGGTGTCCATGAGCCCCTGAAAGGTGGCCACCACTCCATTCAGTCCAAAAGACATTCATATGAATTCAAACAGGCCCCAAGGGGTTCCGAAAGTGGTTTTGGCACAGTCCGCGGCTCGCATCAGGATTTGCCAGTACCCCTTGGCTAGGTCGATGGTGGATATGTATCTGGCTTCCCCAATTCTCTCGATGAGGTGGGCAATGTGAGGCATGGGGAATGCATTGAAGGTCACCAATGCATTTAACTTTTGAAAGTCAATGCACAATCGGAGTGATCCATCCGGTTTAGCCACTGGTACGACTGGACTGTGCCAGGGGCTGTGAGATGGCTGAATGATTCTTTGCTTCCACATCTTTTCAATCTCTTGATGTACTTTCTGTTGCCAGGGTATCGGCCTCCATCTCTCCCTGACTAGTGTGCCAGGTGGTGTCCTGATCTCATGCTCAATTCCCCATGCTCACCCTGGGGTTTCTTGGAACACCTACTGGAAGGCTTCTGTCACCTCCTCCAGTTCCTATTGTTGATCGGGCTCCAAACCTTCCCCTAGTTGCACTTGCCCCTTTAATGTGGATCCCCCTAACTCTAGGCAGGGAGGTCCCAGCTCCTCTACTGTCTCTTCTTTTTGTGTCAGCCAACCTTATGGGGCCTTCCATTCTTTGAGGAGGTTTATGTGGTAAATTTGATGCTTGTGACGGTGTCCGGTTTAAGCACTTCATAATCTACTGGTCCTACCTGGTGGATCATCTTACATGGGCCTTGCCACATTGCGAGGTGTTTGCTCGCTGATGCAGGAAGTGAAACTAAGACCATGTCCCCTGGTTGGAACGTGCGGGGTTTCGCTCTTCTATTGTACTGGGTCTCCTGTTGTGCTTAAGCAACTCACAGATTCTGACAAGTGATCTGCTGGGCCTTGTTGATCCGGTCTTGTAGCTCCTCCTGGTATCTTTCAGCTACTACTCCGGACCCCACTGGCTGCTTCCATTCCTCCCAGATGATCTGCAACAGACTCATGGGCCAGTGCCCATATACTAACTGGAAGGGTGAAAACTGGGTTGACTCTGGGTTGCTCTTAGGGCAAACAGTAGTGGGGTCAATAGGGTATCCCACCTACGGGGGTCCTCCTGTGTGCATCACCTGAGCATCCTTTTTATGGTCCCGTTTAGTCTTTCAACTAAGCTATTTGTCTGGGGGTGATAAACCAACATTTTCAGGTGGGTGAGAGTGTTAAGGAGAGCTTTCATCATGCCCAACATAAAATTGGTCCCCTGGTCGGTAAGTATTTCGTGTGGGATTCCTACCCTAGCGATCCACTTTAGGAGCTCTTCTGCCACGCAAGAGGATGTAATAGACCAAATTGGAACTGCCTCTGAGAACCTTGTGGCATAATCCACTAGGACTAACACATACTGGTATCCTCCGTGAGACCTTGGTAGGGGACCCACAATGTCAAGTGCTACATGAGAGAATGGTGTCTTGATTTTGGGCATGGGTCGCAAGGGTGCCCTCTGCGGTCTCCATTCCTGGGCCTTCTGGCACTCTGGGCAGGCTGCTCCCCATCTCTCTACATCTTCTTGCAGGTGTGGCCAAAAGAAGTCCCGGACTTGTCTCGTCGGGTTTTGGTATGCCCTAAATGCCTGCCTAGTGAGGCGTCGTGTGCCAATTCCCAAATTTGTTGGCGAAGCGCGGATGGAACCACTAGCTGCCACCTTTCTGCCATCCCCTCCTGACCCCGCTGAACCTGGTATAGTAGCTCTCCTATTACCTCAAAGCTGGAGTGACTGCTGGATGTCCTCTCTCCTGGGTCCTCTGTCTCTAGTCGTTGGAACTCTGGGTCTTTCCTTTGAGCGTGATGGAATTGAGTGGCACTGGCCACCTGGTCCATATCAGTGTGGTCCTGGACAGCTTCCCTTTGTAGGGGGGCAGTTTCCCCGGCCCAGCTTTCCCCTCTTCTGAGTCACTTCCTCTCCTCTTCGGTCACTTGCACATGCTCCAGCACCGTGTAAAGCGGTCCCCATTCTCAGCCCAAGATCATTTCGCAAGCCAGTGCTGGAGCCAAGCCAACCCGTAGTTCGCCTCTGAACTCCATTACCTTTAAGGGGAGGTAGCAGATCCAAAAGCACATCTCGTCTGCCAGGATGCACATCATTACCAATGGTCTGGCTTCTTTTATTCCAGTTTGCAGGGCCAGGTCCACGCAGAGGAGGGAATGTGAGCATCCCGTGTCTAGGGTTGCCCTAACCGCCCGATCTCCGATCCAGGCTGTCATGACTGGGCAGTCCCAGCCTCCCTCACGTGTGGTCAAACCAAAGCTGCAGTCCATGGGCTCCCCTCAGTCCCCCTCCTTCACTCTCTCACAGGGCAGAGATAGCCATACCACAACTAAGTTCGCTAAAGCCGAGTTCACATTCCTTCACGATATGCCTGAATGTACTGCAGCAGTAACAGACTACACCCCTTGGAGAGTGCTCTTCTGTGAGCCTATCCGCCTCTCTTCTTATCTACCCATACCCTTTATCGGGGGAATGGAGGCCTCGTCCTTGACCTCACTAGTTCTCCGAGCTGGCGAAGGCCTCTGTGAGGTGGAGGGCCTTCTCACTGGACGGGGGTTGGTGCCTCCTTACTTATACCTGGGTGTCTTCCTCCAAGTCCCTGAGGAATTGGTTC
>NW_005843226.1:184026-186164 GCF_000455745.1 Alligator sinensis
CCCTGGTCTATGACCCCCTCTTGGTCAAACTGGCCTTCGGGAAGCCACTTATTGAAAGTGTCTTGCAGGTATTGTAGCAGAATGCGAGGCCTCTTGACGTCTCGGGACTTTCAGGCTCGAAATGCCTGCCTGTGGTTCTCTGGAGAAATCTCTAGCTGGTAGAGGATCGCAGCCTTCACTGTGTCATAGTTTCATGCGTCCTCCCTCAACAAGGCCTGATAGGCGGCTTGGGCCTGGTCTATCACCACAGCACCCAACTGGTGGGCCCACTGGGTACGATCCAGCCTGTTCTGAAGGGCTGTTCTCTCAAATGTGTCTATGTAGGCCTCAGGATCGTTGTCCCACATCATTCGTGGCATCTTAAACAGGGCAGCATTTCATTGCATCCACTCCTGCTGTATCTCCAACACCTGCTCTATTGCCTGAATGACTTGTGTCAGAATCTCCATGTTAGCAACTGCTGGCACCTGCATGTCTGCTTCACCTGGGTCGGGATCCCTGATCCGCTAATGCAGAAGCTGCCTGTTCCCGGCCAATGCACTGCTGTGGCAACTTTAGTGAGCGTGATGAGTATTGTACCATCCTCTCTTACTGGGACCTTTCTCCCCCCAGCCTACCGCAGGGACGCTAACTCCCCAGCTCCGGAGTCAGGCTCCATGCCTGCAGCAATGTCCCTGCCAGCAGCCGGAGTCACCCCATGCCTGGCATGCTCCCTGCTGGCTCTCTCTCTCCTCCCTCCTCTTCTGGCTTCCGGTGGGGTTTTTAAACCTTTCCATAGTGGTGTCTCCTGCTGCCACCATTGGCTCAGCGCTCCTCTGCCCAAGGAGCAGCTGTTTGAAAAGCCGGCAAAATGCTGGCTCGCGTGGCCGCAGTTCCGATTCCTGCTCCAGTGATGTGCCTGCAGGTAAGTTTTCCTGGGGTTGGGGGGTCTATTTACCGTGTGCTGGGGCTCCCGGGGTTTTCCTGGGTCCCCACAGAGCCTGTGGGGGCTTCTCGCTGCCACACTGCACACTAGTCTTTAACTGGATTAAAATATGTATATGCTATATTTGATGATGTACCACACCATCTCCCACCACCTTTTTCAAAATCCTAGATCCACCCATGCCTTTGCAGTTCCTCAAAATTCCTCTGGTGTTAGTTGTCCTTTATCTGTAATTAACTCAATAGAAATGTTAGGTTTGGTGAACATTATCTTAGTGTGAGTCAATACTGTTTTGGTTACTTTAATTACTTCAAATATATAACTGTAATAATCAATTAACAGTGGGCAGTGGTTTCCTGTCTGTTCAAATAGGTTAATTGCCAGCTGAAGCCCCCATTGGTTAGGTGTTCCACAAATTGTCATAGGTTATTTGTATTTCTGTCTATGGCACTTTACACAAATACAACTATCTCTTGCTATCTTTTCTATTTGTGCATTGGTATTGGGCCAATGAAGCATGTTGTCTAACTTCTGAATTATACTAGACCAGACTAGACTTGATCCCACATGAATCTTTTTCATAATATCTGAACACATCCTCTTTGGAATTACTATTTTCACCAGTTTCAACACTATTCTATATCCACTGTCAACTCTCTTTTTCATTTTAAAGGTCTTTGATAGCCAAGGGAACTTATTTTTCTGCAGGTCATGTTTGCCTTATTGTTTATATTAAAACATTCTCTGACTATTTCTGAGTACTTATTTGAAGTTGTAATATCATGGGTATCTATTTATCCAATTTTTACTCCTCTTGCTCTTTGTCATCTTAAAAAAATAAACAAGAGAAGATCCTGCTACAGGAATTTCTCTTCCTTGCTTACATTTCACTTTAAAATGGTGCTTTTGTAGTTTTCACATCATTCGCTGAAATCTTGGTGGTGCAGAAGCTAGAGGTTTTTCAAGAATGTTCCATAGGAAACTGCTCTTAGGGTAAGTTTCTATTCTAATGATTCAGAGGAACTTCCCCTTTAAGAATACTTAAAGGGCTACTGCACTCAGTTTCCAAGAATGGACTCCATGCATGGGTGGAGGATTTTAAAAAGAGTTAAAAATAGTCTGAAGGACTGTGAAATAAAAGGAGAGACCAGAGTAGCTAACAGATTAGAAATGCCACTTGCTGCCTGGCAGTTGTTTTTGAACTTTGGGTGCA
>NW_005843226.1:186174-211575 GCF_000455745.1 Alligator sinensis
GTGACTACACTCCCTGGATATATCTCTGCTGGACTCCCCCTACCTTCAACACCTGCTGGAGGGAAGGGAAAGCAAATAAGCAGTAGTCATCTTACAGTATCACTGTACTTCTACTGTGGTCAGAAAATCATTTTCCCCATTGAAGACACCCCAATTTTGGACGACTAATTTTTTGGGGAAAGGTACATGTAGCATGCACGTAAATATGGCATATTATGTCCACTGCATTTCCTTCATTTACCAAACTAGTTACCAAATGAAGGAAAGAAATCAAATTGGTCTGGCATGATTTGTTCTTAACAAATCTGTGTTGGCTGTTAGTGAACATCCTTTCCTTCTCTAGGTATTTTTAGATTGATTATTTTATAGTTTGTTTGAATAATTTCCCAGGTATTGAAGTAAGACTAACTTGTCTGTAATTCCCTAGGCTCTATTTTCCCCTGTTTTTAAAGATAGGCACTATGTTATCCTTACTCTAGTCCTCTGGAAATCTTACCTATCATCCATGAGTGCAAATATTTTTGAAAATATTATTGCCAGTGGCTCTGCGCTTTTTCAGCCTGTTCCTTCACCACTTGGAGGTGAATTTAATCTTAAATTTATTGTCAAAAACTCTGATGTGCTCATTATTTATCATGATCCTCAGCCTTTTCCTTCCTTGTTCATAATGATTTTGTTAGCTGACTGGCTGCAGTTTATTTTTATTACTTTTTTGGTAAATTTGAGGCCAAGTAGTCACTTAACAGCCGATACATAACTGTGCAGTTTTGTGTTGTGGATGGCAGCAGCTGGTTTACCTGCAGTAGTGACAGCCACTGGGCCAGCAGCACAGTGGCTGCTATTTTTATGCCCTTCCCTGCCCTCCTAAGTCAGCTCTCAGGTTTGCACACCCCACCCCCCTTAGTTACACTACTGCTCTTTCCTCTTTGCATCTTCTCTTAATAGCTCAGCCTTACAGTTGAGCCATGCACCCACAGTTTCCCTAGTCCAGGGGTGTCAAACTTATGGCCCAGCAGCTGGATCCATCCTGTAGAGCCTCTCTATCCAGACTGGCAGGCTACCAGATCACCAGAAATTGGAGGGCATGGCCTGCTGCAGAATTTGGGGCTCTTTGGCCTCATTAGCCATGGCGGTTGGTGGTGAGCTTAGCTCACTACTTCTGCCTCCAGACCCACCATCACCAGTGGACTCTGTCCTTGGGCCTTTCAGTGCCTCTGGACCCACTGCTGCCACTGCTTCCAAGCCCCTCAGTGCCACCTCTGCCATTGTCTCTGGACCCCTGGTTGCTGCCATCATCAGACCTATTGTTGCCGCTGGACCTGCTGCTGCCACGGCTGCCACTGCAGGGGCCATGGCAGCTGCCATGGTCTGGATCCAGCCTACAAGGAACTCCTGTTGCAGATCTGACCCATGGTCCAAGGTGAGTTTGACATCTGTGACATTTGTAGAACTCTTTCACATTGTTTTTAATATCCCTTGCTAGAGATACTGCTTAGACACTTTACCTCATGACCACTTTACTTTTGTTTTTCCTAAGCCCCTTGTCATGTGGCTGTTCAGCTATTTGCAGCACTGGGAAAGGTGCACTGAATACAGTTTGGTAACTGCTGTCACACTCTCAGTCCAGGAAAAAAAAATGTAATCAGCATAGTCAGAAGCTGATAACAATGTTCACCTGTTTCAGGGGGAGATTTATTCCTTTATTCCTTTGGACCTTTTAATGGGTCTCCTGATTTGATTCAGATTCGGAGATTCAGCTGCCGAATCGGGCCAAATCTCCTCCGAATCAAATTGGTGACCAAAGCTTCATTCACTACAAATAAATTCTGGCACCGTTTTATGTATAGACTGAAGCTTCTAATGCAGCACATGAAGGGGGACCAGCATTGTCATTTTGACTGGTCCACTTCATGCATTCATACCCAGGTGTCATTAAGGTATGCATTTGTGTTTGAAAAATTACCATGTACTGTGCCAACTATGATAGGTCCTTACTGTAACTGTAATTTCCCCAAAGCATGAGAATGTACTTGAATGAATTTTGATATACATGTCATTTTGAACTTGTGTGTGTAAGCTGTCTTGTACAAAATGTACAATATATTTTAAGACATTGTATTTGCAATATACTTTTCCTCTCTAGTTTTAGCTTTCTAGTGTAAAATCAACACTGTGTAGATTTTGCATTGTTATTCACTTTATGTACCTTTTATCATTCTTGTCAGTAAATACCCAGAAGACACAAACCAGTGGGGCTTATTTACAGTACTACAGCTATCAGTGCTTAGCAAACTAGTAATGTAAAAATTCATTTGCATTACAGCTAATAAGGACAACTTGAACGGACCCAAAAATATGTTAAAAACCCCAATAATAGTGGCTGTTGGTTATAGTGTTTCTTTAGTCAAAGTAACTGATTTTCATTGAAAGTTTTTAGAGTACTATAATTGTAAAATATACAATTTATCCATAATTTTAATCTAATTTACTGTTCAATGTTCGCTGTTAACATTTGCAAAAAGTTTCCGCTCTGGCGTTTGATATATCATATTTCCCCTATATAAGGAATAGAAAAATAACTGTAGTTCCCCACTGTAATGTGTGTGGTAACCCTTCATACGTGTTGACTTTTTTCTTGGGACTACTGTAGATATTACTTTGGGGAATAAGTAGTAGGGCTGTGAGAAATGTTGGTTGCCGATTTGATTCGGGGGAGATTCAGCCTGATTTGGCAGCTGAATCTCTGGATCTAAATTGAATCAGGTGACCCATTAAAAGGTCTGAATCAAATCCGAAGCCTCTGAATTGATTCGGAAAAGATTCAGAGAGATTCAGAGATTGGATTGGCTGGGGAAAGGCAGGCACATCCAGGTGGTTGCAGGTTCTCCTGTGGCTCCTCTGGTTGTGCTTGCCTCTCCCTGGGTGGGGGGAGCCATGGGAGAAGCCCCCATGACTTTCCTGCCTGTCCCCATCTCCCGGAACTTTAATAAAAAAAAATTAAAAAGCCCTGCACTCACCAGCTCTGGCAGCAGTCATAAGGGCCTCTGAGGGCTTGTGGCAGAGCCCCCTTGCACAGCATGGGGCAGTGTGGGGCAGCAGGGATCACGCCCTACCTGGCACCTGCGTGGCAGTTATTGCATTGCGCAGGTGCAGCGCAGCTCGGCAGGGCACCACGTGCTTTCTGGGAGCTGGGGCAGATCCAGCGGTGATCCAGAGCTTGTCACTACTCAACCCCAGTGGCCCCAGCTCCCAGGCAGCGTATGGCGCCCTGCTGAGCCACACTACACCCATGCCATGGGGCAGCTACTGTGTAGGTGCCAGGCAGGGGGGGCAATCCCCGCTGCTCCCTACTGCCCCACACTGCATGGGGGGGCCTCTGTCACGAGCCTTCAGAGGACATGATCCCACTGCCAGAGCTGGGCAGGGCAGCCATGGGGGCTTCTCCTGTGGCTCCCCACACCCAGGGAAAGGGAGGCACAGCCAGAGGAGCTGTGGGAGAACCTGCAGCCACCCAACTGTGCCTGCCTCTCCCCGGCCAATCCAAATCTCTGAATTAGTGCTGAATCAGCATTGAATCTTTGATTCTGATTTGGCTGAATCAAATGGGGACAGTGATTCGAATCACCGCTTGGGGCTCTTTGTCCTGCTGACTTTGCCCCAAGAGCCATGTGCTGGCCATACCTCATGCCCTGTCTGTCCAGTGGTAGTGGCAGTGGTGAGTTGTGCCTCCAGCTGCTGGATGGGCAGGGGGCATGGCACAGCCAGCATGTGGATCCTGGGGCAAAGGCAGTAGGATGAAGAGCTCTGAGCCTGCAGTGAGCAGGCAACAGAGCTTAAAAATGGTAGTGGTGGCGCTTGAAATAAAGATGATCCTACAAGCTTTAGTTCAAGTGCCCACCCCCCCACCATTAAGTGCTGGAATGCTGATCCCCTGGACAAGCTGCCTACAACTCCATCCCACTTCCCTAGGATCTCATTTACCACCCAGCCCTAGCCCCAGCTCCTGACCCTTTCCCTGACCCTGCCCTTTCCCTCCCTTATTGTGAAAGCCTCAACCTGCCCCCCAATGTCCCTTTCCTCCCCCATGCCCCTTCCCCTCCACAGACTTACCTGTAGTGCTGAGGCTGCCTAGCTGCATTTCTGGCCGGTGCATGTGTATGGCTGCGTGCATGCACACAGTGTCTGGGGGCCCTGGTCGGAAGGCATACTATATTTATCAGTACATTATCCACTAAACTGATCAAAAAAAAGCTGATAGCCGATAATGTTAATTTTCCTTTTATCAGTGCCGATCTGATATGGCACAGATATATTAGTGCACCTCTAGGAATAGGCTGCTTTTTTCATCTAATTGATTACATACATTTTTAGATGTTCTCCAGGGGGTAGATCATACTTTGAAATGGAATGTTACAGTACTTGAAAAGCTGGTCATCTCACTGTGAGTTTAACATATCTAACATATGATAAAAGTTTCTTTAACATAAAAATGTCAGAACCGTGGAAGAAAATACCCCACAAAACCCAGTGTGCTCATTGTAAGTTCATTGTAAGACCATAAAATAAAAGGCATGCACACAATGAATTTGCATTGGAGATGATTCACATTGTTTTCATGTTTGGTACATGCCAGCAGTTTTTATCAGACAATAAAGAGTTTAAGTGATAGGCATTCTTTATAGTATTGACAAATAATTAGCATCTTTTTTCCCGAATTCCTGATGATGCAAGGATTCTGAATAATATTATTATAGAAAAAATTATTTGCATTTTACTTTTACTGAGAGCTATACAAGAAACAACAAATCAGTCCATAGTAAGTTCATTTAACCATATTTTACATCTCCTAGAACTGGAATTGTGTAGCCTACAAAACAATGTATATTTTATCTGTACCATCTAATTAATTAAATGGCCCCAGAGTACCAGACTCACAAATCTCGTTAATAGCTGAATACTGAAATAAAGGCTGTTCACCCCTACTAGAATAATATTTGCATATCCCCACCTGTGATGGGTAATAAGTACCTGCCACAAATCAGAATTATGAATTTTGTACGCCTAACAAAACCGCAGGGGAAATTATACCTCAGACATTCCATAATAATTGCAGCTAAGCTGTTTAGTGCCATCCACTTATTCTGCCTGAAGTGTTTAAAGCAGCAACAGTTGTAAATGAATTCAGGCACACATTCAAGAGAAAATGTTTTTTAGAAGTTTTCCTGTCTTGCCACATGTAATTATCTTTATAGAACTGTTCAGCTATGAGTTATAACATGCTCACATTTAAAATTCCAAATTAAAAATAATTTTTTTCCTATTAAAGTACATTTTGTAAGAATGGTTTTTAATTTTACTGCTGAAATCTAGGAAATGACTAAGGCCATATTTGCTTTGTTGGTTCCCTACAAACTGTGAAACAGTATATAAACAGTCAGGGCTAGTGGCTTGATTTTTGCAATGCTTCTTCCCCAATATCCCTAACTCCACAGGGGACATTAACTGTAAAGTCTTGGACAGAAATATATTGCAGTGTAGATATTTTTTTCATAGGCTAGGGAATTGGGACATTAGAATAGGCAGCAGAAGTTGCCTCTGGTTTGTTTATTTCCATGTGAGGAGAAGAAGCCACATTATAGAAGAGAACTGGAATGAAAGGGCTGTGAAATGCTGGTGGTTTGTGTTTATGACCAGAGGTGTAAAGGCATAACAATACAGGGTGTTACATTTATACAGTAGTTCACTTCCCAAAGGGTCTCAAAGCACTTTATAAATCAATGGTGCTATTGCACAATTAATTCTTATTAAGACACAACATTCAAAGACTGCAGATTTGTGCCTCTACTTTCTTCTGGGATGCATGACACAATTATATTATGTATATACACCTATAATGTATGCGATTGTGTGTTATGATGTGAACAGTTTATTGACAGGAGGTGAGAGACCTCCTCTGGTGGACATCCAGAAGTCTTTAAGTAGCGTGTTAGCTGTTTGCGGACCATCTTTCCTCTGAAAGGCTACTGGATTCCTATCACCTTTTCTTCCTCCCTTCTTCCCCCACTTAATTTCCTGCATAAGGGAAAGGTGTAGCAGGACAAAAAGTAAATAGTATCATTTAGCAGTGATTACAGATGAGGAGGTGATTTGATTGATAGATCTACCAAGAGCATAAGCAGATGAATAAATTATAAGGTAGCCAAGGGGAAAATTTGCAGGATGTCACATGCTTCACAGTAACTGTCTGTGTGCCCTGCAGTAAGTGAAAGGTAATCTTGCCAGTTTACTCTTCTTATTCATTTCATGTAGGGTAAAAGCAAGCACACACAGCAGCTGATGCTTGGTAAAGTGCCATGTTCCTTTTCCTCACTGTGATTTGGTATTTTTACAACCATATGGCATCCAGACTTTTCCAAAGTTCTTCAGGTTTTGGAACTATAGGTTTTGGACTACCTCTAGCTCCACTGTAATGTATGTCTGGCATTCAGAATTGAGAAAGGCGTACCTGCTAAAACTGTTTGCGTTTTAAAAATGAAAAACTGTTGACCTCCAGCCACTAAGAGACGTTGTATTACCCAAGATGCCAGATATCAACATTTCCCTTTTTCCAGCAATCTTCACTTCATCTGCTTTGTGAGCCCAGAATGAAGCAGATAGCATATGAGACAGGGAGAGGAGCAGCCATCACTTCCTCCTGGCCAAGATAGTAGTGTTGACATCATCAAATCTCTCTTACCTGCCTTTCTAGAATTAAAAAAAATCAATTTTAAGCTCAGAAGAAAGGGATATATGAAAGAGAGAGAGGAAAGTGGAGAAACAGACAGATAGGGGTATTTTAAAGTGTAGTAATATGATCACTGTTCCAAGGAAATAAAGAACTATGAAAGTGTGGGAAAGTGCCTGACTGTGTGATTCATAGCAAAACAAAATCTAACTACATATTTAGGGTATCCTTTTCAGACTAAGTACATTCTCTGGGTACATACAAGTGTTACATTTAGATTGATGTAACCACGGGCATTTGTTAGGTCCACCTAAATGCCCCAGCATGCAAACATTCAAAAGGCTCAGGTTGCCATAAAATGGTATGCCTGATCTAAAATGAGTTCAGCTCAGACGTATATTAAGTTTAGTTTGATAAATGGTTAATCCAATTTAGGGAGGGTTAACCTGACTTAGTGAGCACCTGCATATGTTAACAGCAGGGTGATGGGGCTGTTTTTACTCCAGCTCCACCCAGGCCTGACTGGGCTATTTTTAGCCCTCTCACTGTTTCCTTTCCTGGACCTGACAAACCTCCCTCTCCACCCAGGACCCTCCAGCTGCTACTCCCCTTGCTCCCCCCAGCCCTCAGTTACTTACCTCTGGTGCCTACACCATTCCAGGCAAGCAGCAAACACCTGCATGTGCTGTTCCTGTGTTAGATTTAGGTGGCTTAAACTAAGCTGCCTAAACCTAAGTTGGTTTCTTTGATTGATTGTTTGTACCGTCTGATAATACAAGATACAGGATACTAGGCACTAAATTAATAAAACAACAAGGCCTACCCTTGTGATAGTATTGCATGCATTCGGCATACATTTAATTTAAACTTTAATTATACAGATTAAGTTTTTAACCCTGTTGGTTGCAGAGAAAAGCACTTAAAACACGCCCCTGCCCCAAAGCCTACCACACTAAAGGGAAAATAAAAATACCTCTAAATATATTATCATTTAAATCCCATGACTTCTGACTTCAGGCTACTATCATGATTTGGGTGCCTGACTCATGAGCTTTATAATGCATGGAGCTGGCAATTCTGGAAATGTGACTTAAAGTTGGGAACAGACAGTCCCTTTGGGCAAAAATGAGATGAAGAGTAATGTCATCCCCCCTAGAAAGAAGGGGAGCCTTGCTACTCTACCTCATGGCAAAGGAAGGGAAGAGAGAAAAAGGAATATGCCCTGTTTACGTCTCACCAAGAGAGATACACCAGGAAATGGTGGAGCTGGGGGAAGGTAGCCTTTATTTTCTCTTAAAATAAATTGCAGATCACTGAGTCAACCATGGGGAAGAGAATCTTTTAGAAAGGGAGTTTATGTGGGATGTCCATTGGTTTGGACATTAAAACTGTTTTTCTTCAAATGTCAAGGTCTACATAAGGGGTAGGATTAATATATTCATAATACAAACGATGAAAAATTCACTGGAATGCATGATATAACCCTTCAGCATCTGGGTGTCTAGCAGAAAATTATTCTTGGAAACATGTTGGCAACTATTGCCAGCTCCTCCTGACAACATACAGTTTCCTGAGAGAGAATAGCAGTGTGAAATTGAGGCTCCTGCTCCTATAAATTTCCACATTTGTATGCGGAAAGTGTAGCAGTCATTTCACTAGTGTTCTAGTAAAGGATTAAATAATAATTAGGATTTATATATGTTCAAAAGAATGAGGCATAGTGCAGTGAGTCAGAAGGAGGTGATTAAGTCAGGTTGTCTGAGTCTTCCTAGGCTGACAGCAGTAAGTCTGTAGGTTTTAGAAAGATAGCTTATAGCCTATTAACATGATGAAGTGAAGTTTAAAATTACAATTTGTATTTGTAGACTACTAACAGGAAGGTCCCTATGGATTGTCACATATTACATAAACTGCTATAGAAATGAAAGCATAATCTTTTGATAACTTGCACATTAGCCCAGGGCAGTAAAGATGGTTTTTGTTGGAGGCTGATTTCATGAAAAACATAAATTGTCTTCTCTTAGAATACTGTATTATGTTTTTCTCTGCTGTACTGAGCAGCATCCAGCTGAGGGATAGTATTTTAAAAAGTAGGGACTCTAGAGAGGATTTAGGCCATGATTATCTTGATATTCTGTAGAAGTCCCACAGGGCTCTGTCTTGTCCCATCTGTTACCTCTGAATCATATCTTGGATCAGTCTCATCTGCAACAATAAATCTATTGTTTCTATGGGGATGATTCACAGATCTGTGTCTCTACTCCACCCCTGTCTCCTTTTGTCCAACTAAAATTTTAGCCTGTTTCTCTGGTATCTCCTCATGCTGTCACCTCAAGTTTAGCATGACTGAAACAGAACCCTGAATCTCTCCCTTCCATCCCAAACCATCCTCGCTACCTCCTTTTCTGATCTCTGTGGACAGCATCATGATTCTGGCAGTCACTCAGGCTCATAAGCTGGACATCATCTTTGATTTAGCTCTCTCCTGGGCATCCTGATCTCAATGTCATGTTTGACTTGACTGGTCCTCACATCCAAGCTACATCTAAATTTTGAAGATTATTTCTGTGCAACATCTCTTATACCTGGCCTTTCTTTTGCATACATACAGCTAAAACCTTTGTCCAGGCTTTTATCTTGGCATATCTCAATTACTACAAAATCCTTTTCTTTGTTTTTGATGATGCAGTTTTTTTTTCATGGATAGTCATCTTTTTCTTAGTCATTCATAGTTCATCACTTTGATTACACCAATCCACTCTTTGGGTTCCTGTACTGGCTTTCCTTTCCTTATGTCAAACTTATTCTAATTGTCTACTCTTTCAAAGCCTTTAATATCCATTCATGGTGTGTTAAGTCTCATTTAGTAAGATTGGGTCCCATCTCTAATTAGCTTATGGTACCGATCTCCATCACCAAGTTCCTAGACTTCCAAACAAGTAGCTTCTTGCTTTTCTCCTGGCCTGCACTTTGTGCTTGGAAGAAACTTCTCATAAATAACCATGAAGCTGTGTTCCAGCTGTGATTCAGTGATACTTTTTGTTCTCTGTATCCTACGCTTTTTAATGCTGAAGAATATTTTCAGTTCAGCAGCCATTTCTAGGCTCCTTTGCACTGGAGTCTGTTCCCTGGAACACACACTGCCTCGCACATTCTCCTTGGCACTCCAGATAAAAAAAAAGGGTTGGGGGGGGGGGGGGGGGGGGGTGTGCCTTAGCAAAGCTCCCCAAACAATGCCTCTTCCAGAGGGGAGTGTTATCCCTAAAGCAAAGCTTTGAGAAAGTTATAAGCAACAGAAAGCAGGTTATAATGGAAATACTTATATCGTCTTCTCTATAACTGCTACTTTTGCTATGCTACTAAGTAAATGCTGTATTGTAGGGCATTAGCAACAGTGTATTATACATTTATCCTATTTCCTGCTGTATTTGTATCAGCTTGCCTCTGCCTGGCAGGCAGATGAGAAGCTGATGTTAGTGGGTTTTTTTCCATAAGCTATTATGCAGAGGATAATCTCTGATTGATGAGGTCATGCCCTACTACCCTACAAGGAAATGCATATCTCCCATTTAGATTTAAACCCAAATCCAACTTGGCAATCAGTCAGCAATTTGTGATCGATTATGACTGGCAGGATTTGCATTATGCTTCATATTTTTGTTCTGTTTTCTTAATTTCTATAAACCCACTAATGATTTCTGTTTAATGCTTCAGTCTATGAAAATGTGAAAGTTTCAGCTTATGCTATATTTTACTGTGCAAAGTAAAAAACTATTTTCCCTTTACCATGCACATCCTATTGATATTATAATTTTTGTTCAAGCTTAAATAGTCCATGTGCATAAAACTATTCATTTTTTCACTTGTATAAGATGGTAAAGGCAATCTTTCTTTGCTGAATTTTGGCAGGTAAGAGGATCTAGTTGAATCATCTCAAACCCCTGGTGTTTTGGGCCTCTAGCTATTATAGTGGAGCAACTATGAGTATTCAAAAATTGGTCCTTTGTTTGTACTGAATCTCCAAGCCATCTGTAGCACACAAAAGCCACAGCTCTCTTTATAGTTCAAAATGAATATTTAAAAGTTTAGTTTTAGATTTTATTTGTAGCTTTTCAAATCTCTTTTCCCCATCTGTCTTGTCTCTCAGTGTGGTTACATTAGACTCTACTTTAGTAAAGACAGATCGGGGTCTACAATATGAGACACACCACTTATTCCCCTTTAGTTTGTACGACACAGGAGATGTAAACAATCGTGTTCTAAACCTATTTCTGAGCATTTTTAATACACAGGTTCTTTTACACTGCCAATATGACCACATTATTTTTATTAGAATACTAATACTTAGCCACAGGAAACTGGATTTCCCTCTTTGAATAGTATGCTGTATTGTCCTAGTCCCCCCCACTGGAAGAAAACTCCCATGATGAGGAAAAAGAAGTAAGTGTATGTGCATATGTTGTTAGGCCATGTCTGGTGTGTGAACAGGAACAGTGGTGGAAGGGGAGCCTTCGTGACAACAAATTCACTTCGACTTACCACTGCACATCTGTTGCTGCCAGGTGGAAAGCTGGCCAACTCTACTTCCAGTTTTGACAGTGGTGACAGACCCCTGTAAAGTTTTGAAAGCCTTCCATTGGCTCAAACTCTGTACCCCGTGTGCTCTACACTGTCTCTACATGAGACGCCTTAATGCACAGTGGATTGTTCTACTGTGCATTAGTGCATCACAGCAAAAACTGTGTTAATGTGCCAATACATAGTAGAATTAATCTACTTGCACATTAAGCATCACAAAAAACGTTCATCTTTGCTATTGTGCATTAGCGCAGCTACTGTGCCTTTATCTAGTACCTCATACTACAGGTACTAAATTTAATTTGCAGTAGCAAAAGCACATTAATGAATGTGTACCACACTTACTTCACTGATAAGACCATATATCATGACCTCACTAGCTAAAGCTGGGAAGGAGAGCAGCAACAAAATGGAACAGAATACAAAAACAGAACTGAAGGACAGAAAAAAGAGGAATTGTATTGGGGCATGTTACTGGGAGCTGGAAGACACTTATACCACCTTAAAAGAGAATGGAAAACATTGATTTTATATGGTAAATCATGAGAGGAATGTAGAAGCAATAGCAGAGTGTATTCAAAGTACCTGGTTATTTATTTAGTACCTACATATCAACATAATTAATATGTGCATATTTATATATTATTACCACCTGCTTGAGTCAGATTCAATATTTTTAACTAAAAAATACCTCCTCAGAATGTGCAAGTTGCTTTGACCAGCATGTGTGCCTGTCAGTTTAAAGATATCTATTGTGATAAGTATGTAAGGAAGAGATGCTTCTTTATACTGTCATTAAGGCATTTGCCATTCTGGTAAATCATTCATGTTTTACTTTCATTCTGTGTGCTGTCTTTGGATGTAGTAGAATGTTTATTAGGTTCCTGATGTGTAAATGAATCACTATACATAATGCAAGTATTCTCTTGAATAAATTATACAAAAAAATCCCCGTCTGGAAAAAATGAGCTAAATAATCTCTTCTTTGTTGACTATTTATAAGCCGTCCATTTAAAAAATGTTGTTGCCTTCATAGCCTTGAGTGTTTAAAATCTGCAATTTCAACTAGACAAACCATTGCGAAGAAAACTTTTTATCCCAACAGGGTATAAAATGGAACAAACAAAGTGTAAATTTATCAAGTAAGATGCCTCCTGATGGCCATTGTTTTACTATGAACTGAAATGGATGAGGACCAAGATACTGCTTATAAAACAAAAAGGAATACTTTAGCATATAGAGCCCATTAATTTACTTTTTCTTCCCATGTTCCAGAGAAAATACATGAAATCTTGACTGATTAACAGGAGTACACTCCTCAGTCGCTGGTGACCCTGAAGTTGGTATTAATTGAAATATCGGATCATATAAAGCTAACAGAGTTTTCATTCTTAACCACATCTTTCAAAGTTTCTGTAATCAGTCAAACTGAGAGGAGCAAGAAAAAACTGTTCAAGTTTATTGTACTGTAATTTTTCAGTATAGTATTGGTTGCTATTTTTATAAGTATCTCTATGCTTTTTAGTAATAAATTATAACCAATTCTTACTATTCCTTTTTTGGATCTTATCCTCAAAACTGGTGCAGGATAGCTGCTGGATATGTTTCTAATGGTCTTTGGTGCTAATCAGAAGTTTAAAGTTGCATGAGGGTGTCCTGGGATGCAATTTTGCTTTCATGTTGGTTCTTTATGTGCTCAGTGGGTTACTCTCCTAAACTACAGCCTCCTATACAGTATTCTGCAGTCTCTGCTCATCTTTGCATTAACTTACTCATGTGTGTGGAAGTCTAGAGAGTGGTAGAATAACAAAGAAGATAATAGTGTTAGCCAAATTAACTGTTGCTACTGGGAGTTATGCCTTTGTAGGAGATCCTTATAGATTAGTAGAAGAATTCTAGAACTTTCTATGAATCATTGGTTTTATACATAGAAAATTATAACAAATATATCATTTTTCCATGCATAGAATCTGATTATTGGGGGAGTTGTCTTAAATTCAAAGTCATCTTGGATTTGGGTAAATACAGTATTTGTTGTATTTATTTGGGGACTTGTGCACCTGGCACTTGGGAACAGCATTTGTGCCTGCAAGTATGCACAGAGCTTCAAATAATCTGCATGAGAGGGAAGAATATGCCCTAAAAGTTTGTTACAAAGGTAGGTGGTGTTTCAGATGAGGAGCATCTAAATCATATTTGACGAATCTTTCTAGGTCATTTAGGGTCCTTACACAGGTTATACTTTTCACATGATCAGGCCCCTGAAAGCACTCTACAGCCATGACATAACACACATGCATGGCTGCAGAGCACTTTTAAAATGGTTGGTGATGCAAAACATTAACCCTCATCAAATTATGTGTTAGATGAAGGTGCTTTAAAAGGGAGCACCTTAGGGAACATATGTTTCCTCAAGACTTAATTTTCATGCTTAGTGGGGCTGGGCTGGTGCTTGTGTTGTCCCAGCCCCACCCCCAAAGCTGTCAGTGGGGGAAAGAGGGGAAGGTGGATGGGGAAGGGAAGGATATAGCAGGCAGCTGCCAGCTGGGCTGGGCCTAGCCAGAGCTGGCCAGGGGTGGGGTGGAACAGAGGCCCCTTGCCTCACAGGTCTCCCCAGCTAGGGTATTGGCAGAGCCAGGCCAGGCCCATGAGGTGAGGGGGCTCCGTTCCACCCTGCCCCTGCCTCCAGCTCTGGCCAGGCCAAGCCTGGCTGGCAGCTGCCTGCTGTTCTCTCTGCACTCTCCCTCCTCTGCTGACAGCCCTGGAGCTGGGGGAGGGCAGGGCTAGGGAGAGGGGAAGCTCAGCAGCCTCCCTGGAGGCTGTTGTAGTGTCCCCACCTGCTGGCCAGGGCTAGTGTAGGCAGGCTGGAGCCCTCCTAACCCAACAGATGAACATCCGTTGGGAGCTCTAACTCATGGGACTTTATGTAATGCACCATGAGTTAGAGCAGTGCCCTTAAACATCTGTAGGCACCCTTAGTAAGTGAAAGACTGAAGAACATGAGAAGAAAAATAAAGTAACGTCACATGTTTATAATATTGTATATAAAGATTACATATGGCTAGTGTTTTGTATGGAAATGTGGAACAAATTTTGAATTTCCATTTATAAAATCCAAGCTAGACAATATTTACAGGATAGTGGATAAGCAATAATTCAGGCTTTAGTTTTCTCTCCTTTGGGAAATTAAGGGAGCAAATGAAAAGAACAATTTATGGAGCAAAGGAAAATGAAATCTACTCTTCCAGCCAGTGGCTTGAGTTACTTTTGGACACCTTCCGAATATAGTGTTTGTTAGTATGAAACTGGGACAGGCTAAAGATATGCAAAAATTCAGGAATTTTATAGCAAAAAATCAGGGGACTTTTGGATGGTTTTCTGAAACATTCAAGAGAAAAAAGTCATATTCATATCCTCATTGCAAAAATCTGTAGGTGCAAAAACACACTTGAGCCATGGACCTTGGTTTATGTAGAAGGCATAAACACAAAACAAACAAATATTCTATCTTTGGGGAGCTTCAGACCCTGCAGGCTGCTCCTATCCTCCCTTAACCCCTTAAGCCCCCTTAGCTCCCAGGTGAGTGGCAAGGTCTCCCAAAGCATCTTTGCAGTCATTGGCCTGACTAATAACTTGTGGCAGTCTCCAGGGCTGCCTGGAGCCTCAATAAATATTTTTTTAAATGAGTGCTTTGTAAATCTCTCTCCTTCTGGAGTACATGGCAGGTCTGTTATAAATGTTTGTTGAATGAAATATTTTTAATCCTTTCACTATAAATGTATAAAAAGTTGTTTATTGTCTCTGTTCTGTCTGCTTTTATCTTCACTAACTGACTTTCATCTTAGTAAAATATTAGGGCAAAATCTCTACCTGTGTACATTTGTAAACCGCTTTTCTTGTCAGCAGTGAACTTTTTCATACTGTTCTACAACTCAATAGTGCATTTGGGCCATAAACATAGGCCTGACCTTAGGTCAAGATTTCTAAAAACAGGTGCCTAAAATTGGACAGCAATAGTACATAATTAGGCAAATAAATACATGGCCTAAACAGCAAACAGAGCCCTTTGACCTCAGTGGGAAATGTCAGGTCCCAGCATGTTTAAGTTATTTATTTAGGTGCTTAAATCTGGAGTTAGGAACCTAATTGTAGTCTCCCATTATTTTATAACAAGTGTGAATTCTCAAATAGGCTGGAAGATGTTTGGCTATGGTGCTTTTGTTCTTTCATGATATACTTATATACATAGAGCCACTTTCTCATCTTGTATTCCAGCAACAAGCATACCATGGCAGTATTTTGCTGCATGTACATGGCGGGTGATGATATACTCCATCTGTTTCAATGTAAATTAGAAAAGGTTGTGAAAATGTTAAAATTTGATACTTGCAGAGAGCAAGCGTTCAGAAAGTATAGTGACTGCAAAATCGTACCACAGCATATCATTTTAATACATCTACTAACACTGCTACATATTGTAGCATTACTGTGCTACAGAATTAGAAATTCTTCTAGAATGTGGGTCCTGCATGCCATAGAGAACATGGAATCCTTCCTTCTACTCAGAGTTTTCCATCACTACCAGTAAAATGGAAGCTTTCAGTAAAGGACCCTGAAGCATGTGCTTGACACTCTTCCTAGATGAAACTATGTTAAAGTTAAGGAAATAAGCATTTTCCTTCACTGCCAAATTAATTAATGTTATAACTGTTTGTTGCCCCTAACTTAAATCCTATATACATAAGTACAATGGTGCTTTTATTGGTCTAGCTGGGATGGTTATAGGCATAGGCTAAAAACCCAAGCACTGCTTATGTGACCACTCTGCAGTACAGAGAAAGTCTAGAGCAACTTGAATGCTGCTAGTCATTCAGTGCCTTTAATTCCTCCCTATGTGGCTGAAAAGAACAGAAACACTTTCCTATAATTCATAGTGAATGAATTCTTAATGCAGAACATACTACTGCAGCACTAAGAACCATAAGATCTGCACCCAGAAGCTATAAACTACACTCTAGAAAGTACAGCACCAGTGTGGATGCAGTAACTTGGATGATTTTTTACAAATGACTTGACCTAGGATAATTGATCATTCAGGTTAACTGTGCTGTGAAGTCCTATCACCTAAAGTCAGGAGTCAATCAAGCAATTAGCCTAATTTTGAGTGCCGAGGTGGTAGCTGGTATTATCAAATCACAGAATGAGATTAAAAAATCATTAAAATTGAGATTTTTAAGAATCTTGTGCAATCACATGATTTCAGAACCTGGGGTTTTATGGGGGGAAAAAAGTCAAAACTCTTGATTAAACTGTGAGAATAGGCAATGCTAAATAATGGGGTAGTAAATGGTTATGTTTGGAATGTCAGAAGGAAGAGGATTTTAAGGATTTCAAGGTGGGATTGAGCAAGACAATCATTTTCCAGCCCCTTCAGTGCAGTATGAGAGATTTTAGGCAGGTCAGGCAAGGGCAGTCGGCATCTAGCAAGAATTCTCACATACAACATCTATGTGATACAGGTCTGCTGATGTTGTCACCATAGTAGCCCAAGGAACTGACATGACAGAACTGGAAAAGATACTGAGTACTGACATGGAATTCATCACTGACTATCTTGACACGTGGCACTTAAAGTTAAGCATCAATAAATCAGTATCATCACACTTCCGTCTGGATAATCCTTGACACAAGAGCATGCTGAATATTAGAGGAGGTAATCACGTGCTTCCCCATGAGCACACCCCAAATTACCTAGGAGTCACATTTAGACCACTCCTTCACCTATAAACATCACATTCAGAAGATCATCAATAAGGTCTCTGCCGAGGTAGCTTTCTTAATATGTTTAATCAGTACAACATGGGGTGCCAATTTCAAGGTGCTTGGAACCACTGCACTTGCAATGATAAATACCCAGTAGAATATGGTGCTCCTGTATAGTCCAGAAGTTGTCACAGTAAAAGCATGACACTGTACTTAACAGTGCGCTTAGAATCATAATTCTAACAGTGCACTTAGATCCCCCGTGACTTGGTGGGGAATCTGAAGGTGCAAGGTAACCTAGGGGATAGTGACCACCTATTGATAGGGTTCACTATCTGGAGAAAGGTGGGGAAGATAACTAGTAGAGCGGAAGTGCTAGACTTCAGGAAGGCCAACTTCAACAAGCTCAGGAGATTAAGTTAGGGAGGGACTGACTGGTAAAATCTTTGGAGAGATGGAAGTCCAGGAAGGGTGGGCATTTCTCAAGGGCCTAATCCTGCAGGCACGGAATAGGACCTTCCCAGTCCACATAAATAGGGGCAAAAAAGCAAAGAAACCCTCTTGGTGGAACAGGGAAATCCAGGAGAGCCTGGAGGGAAAAATAAGTAGCCTACAGGCTGTGGAAGCAGAGGGCTGCCACCAAGGAGGAGTATACCTACTTGGCTCAAGCTTATAGGGAAACAGTGAGGAGAGCCAAAGCAGAAATGGAGCTTAGGCTGGCAGCAAAAGTAAAGGATAATAAAGCCATTCTTTAAGTACATAGGAAGCAAAAAGAAGGTGCAGGGTAACTTAGGGCCCCTTCTGGATGAACTAGGGCAACTGGTAACAGATAGGATGGCAAAAGTGGAGCTTCTAAATGATTTCTTTGCATCAGTGTTCCTGGACACGAATACAAATACGAATCCCATTGGGACCTTAGGTAAGCCCTGTATAGATACCAACCCATCAACTGTTCGAGCTGACCTAGTAAAGGGGCACCTGGAGGGGTTGAATGTAGGTAAGTCAAAAGGTCCTGATGATCTTCATCCTAGGGTATTGAAGGAATTAGCTGGAGTCATAGTGGAGCCACTGGCACAACTGTTTGAGCACTCGTGGTGTTCAGGACAGGTCCCAGAGGATTGGAAAAGGAACAATGTGGTCCCTATTTTCAAGAAGAGGAGGAAGGAGGAACCAGGTAACTATAGGCCGGTTAGTCTCACCTCTATCCTTGGCAAGACCTTTGAGAAAATTGTTAAGGATCACATTTGTGGGGGACCAGTGGGTAAAATGATGCTAAGGGTCAATCGGCATGGGTTCATAGCAGGCAGATCCTGTCTGACTAACCAGGTTTCATTTTATGACCGGGTCACAAAATGCTTGGATGAAGGAATAGAGGTCAATGCGATTTACTTAGATTTCAAGAAGGCCTTTGACACAGTGTCACACCCACTTCTTATAAATAAACCAGTTGCAATTTAGATTATTACACAGTCTGGTGGGTAGAAAATTGGCTTAGGGGATGCACCCAGAGAGTGGTGGTGGGTGGGGTGGTTTCTACCTGGGGTAACAAGGGGTTGGTTTCTACCTGGAGTAACATGGGCAGCAGAGTCCCCCAAGGCTCTGTCCTGGGACTGGTACTATTCAATATCTTCGTTAGTGACTTGGACGAGGGAGTAGAAAGCACCCTGTCCAGGTTTGCTGATGACACCAAACTATGGGGGGAGGTACACAAACCAGATGGCAGGAGTTAATCCAGGTTGACTTGGACGGGCTGGGGAAATGGGCCGAACAGAATAGGATGCAATTTAACAAGGACAAGTGTCATGTGTTGCACCTGGGGAGGAAGAATCATCAACACTCTTACAGCCTGGGAGGGACCATTTTAAGTAGCACAACTAGGGAAAGGGATCTCAGAGTTGTAGTCAACTCCAAAATGAACATGAGTCACCAGTGTGATGTGGTAATAAGTAAAGCTAACCGCACCCTTTCTCGCATAAGTACTGGCATCACAAACAGGTCTAGGGAGGTGATATTTCCCCTCTATGCAGCATTGGTCAGGCCCCAGCTGGAGTACTGCGTCAAGTTTTGGGCACCGCACTTCAGAAGAGATGTGGATGGCCTGGAAAAGGTTCAGAGGAGGGCCACCCATCTGGTCAAAGGCCTATAGAAAAAACCCTATGTGGACCAATTGGGAGACCTGAACCTCTTCAGCCTCTGTAAGAGGAGGCTGAGAGGTGATCTCATGGTGGATTCAATGTTGACCAGGGTGCCTGTCAGGGTAAGTAGAATTATGAAACTATGAAACTATAATGGGCTGCACAACTTACACACACATAAGTGTACTCCCTGTATGCTCGGGCATTAGGCCAAGTGATCTAAGAAGACAGGCCCTAATATCATTACCAGTAGGGCTGTGTGGAATTTCACTGGGTGTTTTGTTTCAACTCATTTTGAACTCAAAACAGCAAAATCAAAACGAAACGAAAGGCTTTGTAACAGCCGCAAAACAAAATGAGGGCAGTCAAAATGTTTCAAAAGTTTTGAAACATTTCAAGTTTTGAAGCTGGGCTTGCTTGCAGGGAAACAGAAAGTATGGAGAGGAAAGGGGGAGGGGGAAGGACTGCTCTCATATTGACTTGTGTAGCTGGCCAGTGACTGTCATCCTTCCCTGAGGTCCCTTCCAATCCCAGGGCTCTGGGGAAGGGATGGAGAAACAGCTGCACCTCAACACACACGCAGAGTCACACATGTCACGAGTTCTGGTTGTCAGGAGCTTGAGGTGCAGTTTTCCAGAAGCCCCTGCACCTACCTCCTTGAAACCTGGCAAGCTTCATGGCCTCAGCAGGGGCTAGCATGCCTGCAGTTTTCATCTCTCTGCACCTTAACACACACAGTCACATATCATGAGTTTTGCTTGTCAGCAGTTTGAGGTGCAGTTCCCCAGAAACCCCTGCACCTATCACCTTGAAACTTGGTAGACTTCATGGCCTGAGAAGGGACTACCATTTCTGCTGTTTTCATCCAAGTCTGTCAAGAAATAACAAGGTTATGGGTGGTTTTGTCCTTCCCCATTATAGCCTATGGGTGAAACGTCGAAACAGCGAAACCGTTTCATTGAAATGAAACAGAACAGCATTTTGAAATGAAACAAAACTTGAAATGAAACACTGTCCTTTTGAAACATGAAAACGGAAGTTGAAAAGAAACTGTGCCATTTTACACAGCCCTAATTGCTGGCAATAGAGGCAAGAAATGACAAAAATCACCTGCTCCATCACCTGCTAACTGAAGACCCAAACAGAGAGAGGCTTAAGAGTTGTAAACTGTTTACACATGAAGCCTGCAAGTTCCTGGAAGAAATTGGGGATGCTGAACCAAACCTATGGGCAGGAACGGAGTTGGCTGACTGCTGGGAAAGGTCAGACCTATTCCTACAATGTTTTATACCAACATTAAACAAGTTCCCCATTGGGCACAACCTTGACAGAGAAGCATGGGTCAAGCTGAACAGACTGAGATCTGGATACAGATGCTTCAAAACAACACCTAATTGCTATCCCTACCTCCGCCAATTATTTTGGGCCCAGGCCACCAGCAGTTATTTTTCCCAAGCAGTTAGAAATGCACAGAAAGGAAACATGAATAATGTCAAGAAATCACATAGTAAGACATACGAGTTAACAAAATCAGTATGAGAAGCAACTTTGGTGCATTTTGAGCTACAACTCATTATTTTATTTACCAACCTTTTTCTTAAGTGGCATTTCCAAGAGTTAGTGTTCCATCGCCACAAGTCAAATAAATATTTATCTTAATGTTGAAAGGGAATAAATGACAGACAATTCAGGGACTGTGTTTGTTTGCAATATTCACTGATTAATACTGAAAACAAGGGTTTATGAAACCGTGGACAAAAAGTGCATTCAAATGTTTATTTATTTTTATCAATATGAAGAGTTTTTTAGATTCCATAATTATTGAACTTACAGGATTTCACAGAGCTGTATATGTGGGCATGTTACTCTTTTAGATCAGCAAGATGTCATTAAAACATTCACTGACATGGACACTGTCTATTTTAACTAGACCTTCAACATTACTAATTCAAGTCTTCCTGCATTTGCATGCAGCATCTCCTCTACATGGCTTTAATGCTGTTCTGTGTTTTGTTCTGCTGTCAAGTATTCAGCTCTGGTGTCTTCTTCACTGAAGTATTTCTATATTACAGCTCTGAGTACAGATCTGTTTTGTATGCTTGCAAACTAGCTCTAGGACTTGGGGAAAAAACTATTTTATATTCTACAATGGTTAATTTTTCATTTCTGCAGCACCTGGGTGAAGAGTAGTCAACACAGTTAACAATACATTGTGCAACAATAAATATTTAATTTGATATATAAGCTGCACAATTTACAAGTTTGATTTTCTGTGGGAGTCTGAATAAATCTAGAATTTGGAATATTTGGTAAAAGCATATCTTTAATAATATGATGCTCAGTAATCATCATGAAAAAAATTATCTGCCCTTTAATAGAAGCCATAGACATTATCTTCACTTTCTCCCAAACTCAGTAAACTCTAATAAAAATATTTTATAGGGAGGTGTGAAGGAAGAAATTTCATTGAGATTTCATCATCACATGAAATACATTATGCTTCATAAAATGGATAATTCATATATTTGTGAATTATAGCATATTCCTTACAACATTATTATTCCTTACAACATTATAGTGCATTCCTTACAACTAAGATATCTTTAAAAATGTTCTTAAAATAGCACAATCTCTATATCTATATCTGTTTGTAGTCAATGTATATTTGTTTGGGTTGGTTTGTATTTCACAGTTTATTCTATTAGAATTAACAATATAATTTACTTGGTGTCTGAGTTTTCAGTTACTATCCTTTTTATTAGGGGTGTGTGAAGCAAGCCGTATTCGATTCGGATTTGGATTTGGCCTGAATCGGGGGCAGTGATTTGATTAGTTGATTTGGATCACTGTCCCGGATTCGATTCAGCTGAATCTGAATCTGAAGATTCGATGCTGATTTGGAGAATCAGCGATTCTGACATAGACACAGCTTTATATGCTTTTTCTACATCCCTTGAGGTACCAGTGCAGCTTGTGAATGCTGCAATGCTGGGGCGGATGGAGTGTCCCACAGGAGTGGCGGGGGGAGGCCTCCACGTGCTCGACCGGAAGTACCTCAAGCTGCTGCCAAGCAAAACTCATGTCATGTGTGTGTGTTAAGGCACAGCATGGTGAAAACTTCAGGCATGGTAGCCCCTTCTGAGGCCATGAAGCTTGCCAGATTTCAAGGAGATAGGTGCAGGAGTTTCTGGGAAACTGTACCTCAGGCTGTTGACAAGCAAAACTCATGACATGGGTGACACTGTGTGTGTGTGTGTATGTGTGTGTGTGTGTGTGTGTGTGTGTGTGTGTGTGTGTGTGTGTGTGCTGTCATTGGTGCTGGGGCCTCTACCTGACACAGTAGTGTGCCCCAATGTGCTCTCCTCCTCCCCTACAGACTCTGGCTGATCCACCACTTTCATAGTTTCATAGTTGTTAGGGTTGGGAGGGACCTATTAGATCATTGAGTCCAACCCCCTTGCCTTGGGCAGGAAAGAGGGCTGGGGTCAGATGACCCCAGTGAGGTGTTTGTCCAATCTCCTTTTAAACACCTTGAAGGAAGGGAACAGCACCACCTCCCTTGGAAGCCTATTCCATATTTTAGCGACTCTCACTGTAAAGAAATTTTTCCTGATGTCTAATCTAAATTTGCTCTTTTCCAGTTTGTGGCCATTGTTTCTAGTTACCCTGAAAGGCGCCCAGGTAAACATTGTATCCCCTATTTCTTGTTGATTAGTTTGTAGGCAGCCATGAGAAAACATCTCAGCCTCCTCTTGTGGAGGCTGAAGAGGTTCAGGTCTCCCAATTGGTCCACATAGGGTTTTTTCTATAGGCCTTTGACCAGACGGGTGGCCCTCCTCTGAACCCTCTCCAGGCCATCCACATCCCTTCTGAAGTGCGGTGCCCTAAACTGGATGCAGTACTCCAGCTGGGGCCTGACCAATGCTGCATAGAGGGGAAGTATCACCTCCCTAGACCTGCCAGCCACAGCCCTGGGGCTTAGATGTGCACAGGTCCTTCTGGTCAGGTGGTAGGGGTGTTGGTCTAAGGACATGGCAATGCCAGACAAGGTCCTTTCCTTTGGGTCAATCTAATCTGATATGTTTTAGCAGACCAACTGAATAGTTAGTTACAGAAATATATCTTAGCAAGCTTTTGGGTTGAAAAATCCTTTGTCAGGCTGAGGAAGCACCTGCAGTTGGTGTGTGCTGTTCCTGGATGGCAGGAATAGTAAAGAAGCCAGAGGCTGGCATGAAATGCAGTCAAGAAAGCCAGTCAGTGAAAATGGAAATGAAGGCATCAGGGGGCGAGGGACAGGTTGGGGTGGGGTGGGGGAAGGGCGATGTAGCAGCGCACGTAAAAGTGGAGAGGTACCTGGTGAGTCAGATGTCCGGTAAGTTGTAGTGTGTCAGAATTCTGATGTCTATACTGAGTCCATGAGTTTCTGTATCTAGGAGGCTGATGAGGTGAAGTTCATAGGCTCGGCTCTGAAAAGTGGTTTGTAAATTCAAACAAGCACCAAACCTTACTAACCTAACTTCATCACCAGAAGTCAACTTCCTACAGCTCAAAACACAAAACCTGCCAACAATCTCCAGTACCCCCACAAACTGCACACCAGAATCTATCAAAGACTAGAATACCCGACTACCTGTGGAGACACATTTCTCACAAAAAAAACAGTCTCTCAGACCTGATCCTGAAAGGGAATTTACAAATCACTTTTCAAACCAGGCCTATGAACTTCACTTCATCAGCCACCTAGGTAGTAGGTATAGAAACTCATGGAGGGTGGAGCTTGGAGAACCCCAGCAGTGAGAGGTTCACTTTCAGGAACACCAGCCGCTCCACCAAACCAGGATCCAAGCAGGTGCTGAACACCTTTTGCTTGGAACACTGGCTGGTGGACAGGACAGGTGTTCACGAGCAACCGTGGCCATATCTGGCCACATCTGGCTGTGGTATGCCCAGTAGGCCAAGGGGTCACACAGCAGTGGCTCCATGTCTTTGGTGAGATAGGCAGCCACCCAGGCCTGAATGCTATCTGCCTGATGGTGGGGTCTAGTGATTCTGGACCCCACCATGGAAGCCATGCCCTTGGCCCACATTGGCAGCACCTGTGGTGGAAGAGCAGACTGGCTGGTGGATGGCATGCTGACATGGGACAGTGGATCCCCCTCTTCCGCATCCCCCCACCTCTGGTGTTCTGCCTCCCTGACTCTCTTCACCAGCACCTCCACCAACTGATTCAGGCTTTGGCTGCTGTATATGCTGCCCTTCACTCTCAGGTCACACACAGTGGCCAGCACATGGACCATACTAGACTGCAATGGATCAAACCATTTCCTGATTCCCTCCTTCAGCCGCCTCACCAGTGCTTGGATATCTAGTGAAAATGGCTTGCCCCAGCCAGGAACATTGATTCCCTGGAAGCTCTTCATTTGGCTCTAAAGTTCCCTCACTATGGGGATCACCTGGCTAAGGAGGGCATTGCCAGTGCTGAGGGTCTTAGTAGCATCGAGGAAGGGCTTGAGGACCACCAAGATTTGGGAGATGGTATCCCACTCAGCTCTGTTAAGGGGTCCGCTGATCCCAATCTCCCCGAGCAAGTCTATCTCATGGATGTCCTTCTGTTGCTCCACCAGCCTCTTGAGCATCAGGTATGTGGAGTTCCACTGAGTCTCCATGTCCTGCATGATTTTGTGTTCTGGGATGTTCAGCTCTGCTTGTTTGTCCTGCAGCATCTTGTCCCCCTTGATGCTCCAGTGGAAGTAGCCTGCCACCTTCCTGTATTTGGTAATGAGCTTGCTGGTGCCTGTCCTCCTCCAAGCCATACCTGACAATGAGGTGCAACTTGTGTGCCACACAGCGGATGCCAACAAAGTTGGCATCATGGACCATCTTGACCCTATTGGCTTCATTGTCGGTGAACATGAACCCTCGGGTGAGCTCGCCCTGCCCAACAAGCCACCCCTGCACCAAGTGGTTCATGGCCCCCATGATCTCTGTTGCAGTGTGGGACTCGTCCATCACCATCACTTGAAGGAGAGCTCACCGACAGTCTGACTGGTCTCCCCTGTGCCCTGCGAGGGAGAGGTATGCGTGATCTCCACCCTGGCTGCTCTAGATGTCTGAGGTGAAGTGTAAGGCCACCTGCTGACCTGCCTTATTCAACTCTTCTCTCAAGTACACCCGGCATGCCTCATACAGGGAGGGCACCAC
>NW_005843226.1:211588-214759 GCF_000455745.1 Alligator sinensis
CCTGCTGAAGGTGGTGCGTGTAGGCACTTGGTAGGATGGGGCCATGAGCACCACGAGCCACCTGAACCCTGGCTGCTCAACTAAGGAGAAGGGCTGGCCATTGATGGCAAGCATCTCCCCAGTGCTCTGGGTGATCTCGCTCACCCTTGCAATGTGCCCTGCTTACTGTCCGCCTTTCCCCCACTGTTCCAGGGTGGCCTGCCTTGGGGGATGGGGACTTTGGAGTGAGAGGGGAACTTCCCTTTGGGCACGCTCCCTTTGGTGCCAGGCTGGGGAGGAGCAAGAGCAAGGGAGTGGTGACTGCAGAGATTCATCAGCATCCCTGTGTTGCTCATGTGTTTTTGTTCCCTTGCCCTGGCTGGTTTTGGCTTGGCAGTGCAGGCAGATAGCATATGCAGGATCATCTGCTAGCTCAAAATGATCCCAGACCACACTACCCACTCACTTCTGGGGTGTAGGTGCATGTGTGGATGCTGCAATTTCCCCCTCAGCAGGTGGAGGCACAGCAACAGGAGGAGCAGACGCAGCTGAAATGCTTGCCTCTGCAACCTCTACCTCCGCCTCCTCTGAAGTACCTTCTGGGGAAAGAGAAAGTACCTCTAGGGGAAACTTGAGGGATGTGGAGCACAAACTCAGATGATTCCCCCTCCTTCTCCAGAATTTCTCTTGCTATGGCACTCAGATCCAGATCTAGCTCCAGCTCTTCCTCTGGCACCGGAAGGCTCAGCATGGGAAGTGAAATGGGGGTGGAGGAGACTGTCATGCTGGTGCTGGTGCTGCTGCTTGTTGTCATTTTGGTGGAGGAGGGGGTTATGGGTTCCCTTGGAGGGGATGCAGTCTCCGGCACAGGCAATGTCACTGCTCCCCTCTCCTTGCTGCTTCTGGAAGTCTCATCCCTGCTAGTTGTAGGAAAGAAGCTGCATTTCAGTTTGGGGGGGGGGGAAGGACTTACACCTCTCCCTCTACTGCCTCTTCCACCCCTCCCTGAAGGATTGCCAGATGCCTTTCCACCACACTTCCTGGTGTGTTTCATAATGTCTTGTTTTTATACAAATATATACATGTATCTGCGTTCCTATATAAATTCTATAAGGTGTGTAGTCTATGCTGCAAGGTATAAATGTATAGAAATAAAATATAAATATATCTCCCTTCCTATATAAATTAAATTCTATAGTGTAATATTCAATATAATTATAAAATCGAAAAGAATAAATCAATATAATAATATAATAAAAGGGTCTAGAAGAAAGCAAAAGGTATAGTGGAATCCCACTTACTAGGCTAGGCTAGCAAGTAGGAAATCATTCAAATCAATGCTAGTAGTAGCCTTCGTTGTCTAACACTCCTGAGCTACTGGAAGACACAGCTCAATAACTGTCAGACCCCAAGACAAAGCAGGCCAGTTCAAACAATGCTGCATTTTACGTTGTTTTTCCATCGTTCCCCCAGAGCACTGGGGTTGGAAGGGACCTCAGGGAAGGATCACAGTCACTGGCCAGCTACACAGCCAATATGACAGCAGTCCTTCCCCACTCTTCCACCCTCTTCCCCCTCCTTCTCCTTACTTTCTGTTTCCCTGCAGTCAAGCCCAGCTTGAGCTTTGAAACTCAAAATGTTTCAAAACTTTTGAAACATTTCAACTGCCCTCGTTTTGTTTCGAGACTGTTTTGAAGTCCTTTGTATAGTTTAAATTTTGCTGTTTCAAGCTTGAAATGAGTTGAAACAGTGTTGAAACAAAACAGCCAGCAAGATTTTATACAGCCCTAATAGTCTCCCTGCCTTCTTTCTGATTTCAGACTAACATAACTAACTATCTCTCTTTCCTCACCTTTGTAATGAAGAACTTTAATGCCACTGTCTCTAAATGTCATCTTCCTTCCCACTTTCTATCCTTTCCTTTCTAAAAAACCTCTGAACCAAGTAACCTTATGGAACAGAAAGAGTTCTTGAAGTTTCATTAATCTTCTATTTCATCTTTGTGTGTGCTTAGTGACTAGAAGATCCTTAAAACCACTTTAAAGGTAATTATTATAGTGACCGCATCCTCTTGCAATGTAAACCTTCCTTCCATGGAACTATGTGTGTTATTTTACAGTTACCCCACACACAAGATGTTATCTGCATTAATATGAGGGTATAGTAAAACACACATAGGAGGAATCAAACATTTTTGTTGTGTTAAACAATAGAATTTCTTGGATTTTAGTCCAACAAGTCTCCCCATTCAGTCCCTCCCTGCTGCTTCTCCTCTTCCTTTCTTTTTGCCTTTTCTTTTTCTCTATTCTTTCCTTCCCCTTTCTTTCCTCCTAGTGTTTAAAAATATATTATGATTATCACTGAGGTACCCCTTGCTTGTCATCAGTAAACCCACCTTTTAGAAACATCTACCTTTTCTTAGTGCCTGAGGTCAGGAGGAGTTACCCCTATCATCTTTTGTTTGAGCCCCATCATTGAGCATAATCTCATGGGTTACTTTTGTATTATGCAGAATAAAGCATGCTGCAAAGATGTCAGATGTAGTATTGAGCCTGTGCTTCAACAATTGGAAAAGACACAGAATGAAATTTCAGACTCCCAAAAGACCTCAAAGTGATCAATGAATTCTGAGTAAGTGAACTAGTAAGTGAACTTCCGCTGGTATAAGGAAGAAATCAAATTAGTTCCATCAGCCATGTTTCCCATCAATGGCCACTGTCACCTAGGAATTATACAATAAAATAGCAACTAAATATGATTCCAGAGACAGGGTCAATGTCATATTAGAATTAGTACAGAGTAGCAGTAGACCAACCACCTCTAATTTCACTGGGCGCATCCACACAAGCACGTACGTGCCTCTGGCCCTGCCTCAAACCCCTTTGAGGCAGGGCAACAGGCATGTGAGGGAACAAAAAAATGTTCCCTGTGCTGCAAACTTGTAGTGCAGGCATAAAATTAGACCCCTGGATATCCAGGGGTCTAAAAAAATCAATGTTTAAAAAAGGGGGGCAGGCAACCAGAGGCTGGGTCCTCCATGGAGATGCTCTGGCTGCCAGAACATCTCTATGGTTGGCCCTCGCCCTGGTGCTGAAACACGCGGCTGGCCAGGCTGCATGTTTCAGCACCAGGGCTCTGGTGCTGCTGAGTAAGGGGTCGGGGGGCTGGAGAAGGGGGGAGGGGACCATAGGG
>NW_005843226.1:215326-218568 GCF_000455745.1 Alligator sinensis
GGCACATGCGGAAACAAAAATAGGTCCCCCCCCCTGCAAATTTGCAGCGCAGGGAGAAAATAGACCCCTGGTGGGGCTGGGTGGGGAAGCCATTGAGGGGTCTGGGGGGTGGGGCTGGAGCAGTTGGTGGGGGATGGGGCCAGGTGGGGCAGCAATTGGGGGCTGGGGTGGGGCATGTGGGCCTTGCAAAGTGGGTGGTAGCCCCTGTGGAGGCCATTTGTCCCCTGTTGGGGAGCTGTACCCCTTGTGTGGGGGCTGAATCCCCTGTTGGGGGCCCGTACCTCTTGTGTGGGGGTTGAACCCCTTGTTGGGGGGCTGTGCCCCTTGTGAGAGGGTTGAACCCCCTGTTGGGGAGGGAACCCCTTGTATGGGGGCCATCGCCCTGTGGGAGTGCAGCAAAACATGTATTCATGAATCCATGAAACATGCATTTAGAGTTCACTTTATTATTATGACTTGCTTTAACACTGTAGATATATCAATAAAACATTGTTCAACTGATCACTGTCTCTTTCTTGCTCTCTGTATTTATAGTGGTCTTTTGTCTTACTTGTAGAGGAACATGGATTTGGGGTATTTTACAGAGTGACTTTGGGATTTTTTTTTAACAGGGATTTTTCAGTTTTCCAATAGGGAACACCAGAATTCTTGCTAGGGAGGCCAGTGGCAGGACCCTGCTTGCTCAGAGCTGGCACCTTGGACTCATCTGGCTGTGGCTGACCTCCTGGCCAAATGGGGCCAGGAGGACATGCTTCGACAGTTCAAAGCAGGCCACCACACCTGGAACATCTTCTGGGTGATAGCTGCCCAGATGGCCGGGCAGGGGACACAAATGGCAGCAGTGCCGCACAAAGGCCAACACTGCAACCTCAGTCCGCTGGCAGCTGCCTCAGAGGGGTAGATGCCTCTACTGGCTCTGCAGTCCCCATCTGAGTCTGGCAGATGCACAGCAGGTCACAGCCAGGCAGCAGCCCCCACTGCCAGACTGCTGCAGTGGGTAAAGTGTGCAGGGAACTCTCAGGGCTGCTTCAGCAGTCCAGCTGACACAAGGGGTAGTGTCTGCTGGTACTAATTTGCCTGGGACTCAGAAGCTCCTGAGAGCTAGTAGCCCTGAGCTACTTGCCAGGGCAGCTTTTTATACTGTTGGGGCCAGGACAGGGCAGCTTTTTATACTGCTGGGGACAGCACAGGTGCTGGCCCCAGGCTCTAGCTCCCCCTGGCTGAAGATCTGGGAGGAGCCAGGCAGGGTTATTGTGCCCCAAGTGCCAGACCCCTTCCTGGTTTAACTTAAACCAGAGTCCCCCAGCTTCCCAGATGCTTTGTAGCCCTGGGTGGGGCTCTCTGCTCCAGAGCAGGGCTGGCCCCACCCCTCTGCTCCCTAAGTGGAGCTCTGGGGGAGACTACAGGTACGGCAGCATTTGCCCTGCCCCCGCCCCCCCAGTTCAAGCAGGGATTCCTTCCCTCCCCCTCTCCTCTCCCACAGTATGGACTGTAGCCAGCATGTGGTATGGTAGTTAATGCTGAGAGGTGTCTGTGTAAGGCATCCAGGACAAAGGCAGAAAGGACAGTGTCCGCTTAGGGCTTTTTCGTCTGGGGGAGACTACAGGTACGGCAGCATTTGCCCTGCCCCCGCCCCCCCAGTTCAAGCAGGGATTCCTTCCCTCCCCCTCTCCTCTCCCACAGTATGGACTGTAGCCAGCATGTGGTATGGTAGTTAATGCTGAGAGGTGTCTGTGTAAGGCATCCAGGACAAAGGCAGAAAGGACAGTGTCCGCTTAGGGCTTTTTCGAGCTAATCAACAGGTCAGCTGGTAATGTTCCCCTGTTCCTTCCTGGGAAAAAGCTATTGAAGAAGACCTTGAACTAATAAGAAAGGCTCTTACTTTTTGATGGGCTGTTAAATGCTGTGTTACTACCTGCGTAACTCCCTGCTGTGTAACTAAATGATGTGTAACTCCCTATTGGCTCCCTTTCTGGTCAGAAGCAGTGTGTGTGTGTGGGGGGGTGGGGGGAAGACCCCTCCCTAATCAGCAGGGATCTGGGTTTTCCATTTCCCATGGAAAAACGGACTAAATCACAGATTTCCCCCTTTACTAGAGTAAAATGTGGATTTCTCATTTTAACAGAGAAACCCATGGATTTTGTAGTTTTCCAGTGAGCCCTCTGCAAGCTGGCACAGTTCCAGCCTGCAGGTGGGTGGGAGGGAGCAGGAGCAGGGTGGTCAGGCAGGGGGAACCTTGTGCATGTACCTCCGAATGGCCCCAGGCAGCCTGCACAGCAGTTGCTGCAGATCAGTGAGGCAGGGGATTGAGGTAACCATAGGGAGGGAGTTGGGCAGGGCTGGGACTGGGACTGGGGCTGCTGCCCTGCTGGGCAGTGTGTGGGACTTGGGGCCTGGGGCTACATTGTGCAGCCCCACAGCCCTGGTGGGGAGCAGGGCGAGGCTGCAGGTGGCTTGTTGAGGGGCAGGGCCAGCTCCCCACTGCAGCATGCACTCCTGTGTGGCAAAGGGGACCTGCACCCCCCAGATCTGTGCAGGGGGTGGGGGCAGGGTTGGGGCAGTTGCATGCTGTGAGCTTCTGCTCCCTGCCCTACTGCCCTACCCTGGGGCCTCCACAGCACAGCATGTGCAACCCAGCATGGCAGGGCACACCAGGGCCACACAGGAAAGCTGCTTGACCCTATGAGCTCCATGCTGACCTGATGACACTTCCCCTGCATGCATGAGTGGCAGTGCAGGGTGGTGCACTTCACTGCTGCCCCTGCATGCAGGGAAAGTGTCGCCAGGGCAGCATTGAGCTCACAGGGGCAAGCGGCTGTCCTGCATGGCCCTGCTGTGCTGTGTTGCACTATTGCACTTACTGTGCTGTGGAGACCCTGAGTTAGGGCAGCAGGGCAGGGAGCACAAGCCCACACCATGCACCCGCTCCACCCCTGCCCCCTTCCCGAGCACAGATCTGGGGGGGCGCAGGTCCCCTCTGCCTCCCAGGAGTGCATGTTGGCTGGGAGCCAACCCCATCCCTGCCCCAACCTGAGCCTGCAGCAGGCAGGGAGCAGCGGGGGAGCTGGCTCCATGCTCCTTCTCCTGCAGCAACTGCCTTCTGTCAGAGGCAGTGGGCTGAGGACCTGGGGCCCTGGGTCCATAGCCCTGGCAGCTAGGGGACCCCTCCAGCAGGGTGGGGTTGGGTAGGGGCTGTGGGTGAAGGGCAAGGGGCACAAGCAGGGCCAGGGGGGCTGTGGAGT
>NW_005843226.1:218599-222423 GCF_000455745.1 Alligator sinensis
AGTGAGGGGAACCAATAGGGCTGGGGGACTGGGGCGGGGAGTCAGGGGCAATGGGAAGGGAGCTGTGGGGGCCTTTAATTTTAATTAAGGATTTGGGGGGGTTATCAGAGAATTTGTGATTTTTTTATCAGGGAAAACCAGGATCCCTGCTAATCAGAGCATCCTGCCAGGGCCTGGCTATGCCCCCTCTCAGCTCAGCATTGTGGGAGAGAAGGGAAGGTTGGTCTAGCACCCCCCGACTTCTAGCCTGAGCTGCTGCAGGCATGTGCCTGCATTTTTTCAGTTCATAGGGGATGTGTGTTCAGTTACAAACCAGTTCAGCCTAGCCAGGTTAGACTAACCTGAAAAGATTCAATTCAGGCTCAATCTTTTTAAATGTCTGTCCCTAGCTTAAGTGTTACAGGTCAGGGCTTTGCAGCACTAATGTGGCAGCAGCATCACATTATAGAGCAGTATTGGGACACAACAATGCTTGTGTCTCAGCAGTGATATGGTGACACTGAAGATGATGTTCTTTGTTGAAGGACCCTGTTGGTAGAGCATTGGTGGCAGAACACAGCTGGCTGAAAGGAGAGCCTATTCCCCAGAACATAAAGAACTGGTTATGGGCTTATCCACACATTCTGCTCTTTCTTTAGACCATGCACATATGCATCCAGACTGTACTGAGTTGACACCACAGTCTGAAGATGTTAGCTTTACCTTATAACAACATCATATCACATGTTGGATTTGACAGATTTTGCAATTACAAAATTACACCTGAATGTTCTTGGGTTCATCCAGCTTTATGTACAGAAGATAATTCTCAAGGTTATACTTATTAAAATGTTCACAAAATGATCTTAACCTTTATACATACAGTAGATTTTTTCTTTGATAAGTATTTCACCACTTTATTGCATGGAATATGTTGTCTTATAAACAATAGAAAAGTATACATAAATCAAAACTAGCATATATTTATATTTCTATTGTCATCATTGAAAAGTGACACAAACAAAAAAAGTAAGTTGGACCCTGAGCCAACAAGGTACTTAAGCAACTACTGAACTTCAAGCACAGGATTATTTCCATTGTTTTCAGAAAATATTCCTTATTGAATTGAGGCAGCTGTAAAAGAAATAGTGGGTATAATTAAAAACACTACATCCAAATCACTGTACATTTATAAGCATGTCAATCTATTTCTGAACTGATAGTCTAAAATTATTAATTTCTCTTGCACCTGCCTGAAAAGTTCTTTTTTTGAACTTGAACTTGATAGGGTGCATCTACACATGTGCTTTACTGAGGAGCTGACTAATTAGCTCTACAGAAAAGTGTCACTGTCTACACGTACACCCATATTAGGCCACAGTAAATGAATTAACTCCAGTGTAGGATAGCTCTGTCTGAGACAAGTACTGTTATATAGCAGAGTAGTTATGTGTACTAAACGCATGCGTTGACGGTGATGAGGGCTGGCTGGGGCATGAGGGTGTTACAGTACTGGGGCTGCCTGTTGGCTAGCCCTGCACTGTAGCACTCTCATGTCCTAGTTAGTTCCTCCACAGCAGATTAAGCCAGGGTGCAGCAGCCCCGGGTTGGCAGGCTGTGACCCCCTGGGAACCCTGCCAGCCTGGGGCTGCTCTGCCCTGGCTCAATGAGCTGCAGTCTGGGTGTAAATGCTGCACCTGGGAGAAATAAACTCCAGTGTGAATTGTTCTAGAGTTTATTGCTGTGTTTTAATTGCATGTGTAGATGCACCCATAGATAGCTACTTAGGGCATGTATACTCTGCAGTGTTGCATAGAGAAACCCAAGGAAGGTCATTTAGTATAGGAGAACTGTATTCGTGCTGAGAAGCAGGGTAAATTAGCTGGTGTAGAGCCCAACCTGTATGTAGCTATATTATGTCTGATATCTATGGTAGCTCCTTTAGAGTTAGTTGGAGTATCTCTGTATAATAGTGCAGTATAGACATACCCTTTGAGAGGAAGATTAGTATGGGTCAGTAACATTCCTAATTGTTTCAAAGAAAAATAGGGGTTGTTCCAGGATTCAGTCATCTACTGCAGTCATTTCGCAATAAACTCAATTCATGGGCAGGTATTTCCATGGAATGTAGATTACGGTGCCACTGATGATAAGGACAATAAATATTACCATTTATTACTGCTTTTATTCTGGTCATGCTATAGAAACCCAGTCAAGAATCAGGCATTGTACAGACATGTATCAGTCACTGCTCACATAGTCCCTGAAACACAGGATGGCAGATGTTGATGAAAGCAATGGAACTGGGCAGGATGGGGTGGGATGAATAGGTAACAAGAAAATGAATAGAATTTAGCATAAAAGAAAAAGTCATGGTTTGGCACCTGGAACTCAGTTGTTAATCCTATTGCCCACACACACGAAAATATTAATTAGAGGAGAGAGAAAGATGGAACAAATTTCTTATTAAGGCAAAAATGATATTCACAATATATAGTGCTTTAGTCCTCAATTGCTTCATATTCAATGAGCTACTGTTCTTGGTTTCTCAGCAGTTTTTCATGGGATGAGAAAAAGAGAAATATCCTGCCTCCTTGTTAATATAAACAGGTTAATCTAACCAATTTACTGTGATCAGTGTAAATAGTTTTTGTGTACAGAACACCAGTCAAGCAGATATAGAAGTATTGATATCAGAGAAAATAGAATACACTGTGTAGACGGAGAGAGGGGGAACCCCAGGACACAACGTGACCATTTTCCCTTTCAGGTTAATCTTATTTATAATCTATTAACCTGAGGCAATTAACTGGCAAGATGAGATTTCATCAAAATAATAATACTGACAAGGAACGCTTATAAAATACAGAAATAAAGCAGCTAAGGCAGCTCATTATGATGTAATGAATGGTCCCCAGGTAATATAGTGTATTCAGACCAAACATATTTTTCTTCAGTTCCCTTCTTAATGAGGAACTTATAGATAAATACTTTTACTGTCACTGCAATGCGATAACAATTGGGGCCAGACAAAGCCCAATGTGCCTTACCCTAAATCCTGTAGCACTAAATGTTCAAACAAACAAACAAAAATGTGCTCCTTTACTCTTTCCTTTGATTTATTAATTTAAGATGAATAACTTTGCTGTCATTTCCTGTCTATGCCATGCAATGAAAGTGAAATCAGTGACAGTGCCCAATGTGCTGAACCCCTCAATGTGTCTGACTTTAAACATCAGAACAGAAACTTCAGCACCCTCCCCTTTAAATTTCTTTTAAGTTTTTAAAGCATTCTACTTTTATGGGGGAAAATCACTGCAGCAAGTTTAAAATGACGTATGGTATGGAAAACCTTCTTGCCTAGTACAGGGAAGACAGGGATGGGACCGTTTTTAGCAGTTGTTATTGTGAGGAGTCCAGTAATGATTAGTGACAACTCATACAGGAAAGAAACACAAAGGAAACTCATTATTTCTAAAGATTTTGTTTGTTTTGTCTTTTTCTCCAGCACCCAATTAAGAGGTAAAGCTTTTAATGGGAAGTGGATTACATACTTTTTTCCCCATTTTTTTCTTATAGGTTGGGACCCTTTTGATTTTTGAAGGAATGGTTAACTGAAGAGAGACATAGCCACAGAAATATATCAGAACTGTTCCTTCACTTACCATATGCTGTGGCCAAGCTAACCACATTAGATGGTAGGTGAGTGGGCAAATGGTAACATACTCATTCATGGATAAAAGGGGTTGTAACCTGGGTGGCAGAGCTACCCACCAGCTGTGGCCAATTAGGGATTCCTGGGGTCTCTGCCTTGGAGCCTTCCTTAGAGTGTGGGGAGTTTCCCT
>NW_005843226.1:222644-243824 GCF_000455745.1 Alligator sinensis
GGGGCGGGCTGGGGGGGGGGGGGGCAGTCGATGAGAACCCCTTACACTCAACCCTCAGGTCAGTTCCTAGGTGAGTTTTGCCCTGTGTTGCTTGTAGTGACATTGTACAACTCCCAGCTATGAATGTCACACTGGTTCTGGATGCAAGTAACAACCCAGTTTTTTACACACACTCTCCACCTCCACAGGAGAAGTAGCAAACTTCTGATTCACTCACATGTGCAAGCCCCTTCAGGGTCTCATACTCTATAATGTAGCAGTCATAGATCCTCCCTGGATCAGTCTCGTACCAGTCACTCCTCCTGCAGGGTGGGTGGAGCCAACCTTGTTCACAGTGCTTGCCAGAACCTGTCTCTTCCCCCTCAGCAGGGGCTCTGGCAAGCACTGTGCAGCTTACTACTGCACTTCTACACCCTGGGGAGGGGTTTATATCACATTCAGTGAAAACCCGCAGTTTTGCGATCCCTGCCTGCAATATCTTTCTCCAGCACTCAGAATTCAACAAGGCACTCTCCCTTGCATGGGACAGGTAACTCTCCCCACCTCCTCCTCATGGGCAGGCTGCAAGCATCCAGGGAAGGCTCCTCTGGGACTACAATTCCCTCCCCTATAATAAACAAAGGATACGTTGACAGCCCTGTCCAGTCTTGACAGGCATTGTCTTGCTCTGTTTCCCAAAACCTGCTGGCCTTTGGAGCAGTGCCTTGGTCTCTGCCATCCTGCTCTCACTCCAGCCTCATCCGCTTGATTTCAGGCTTTTCTGGGGCTCATTTGACTTCCCTGCTGGGTTAGCTCACTCCAGCTCTTCAATGTCCACATGTTTCTCTTCCTCCCCCTGTCTGCAGCATGTGCTTTTCATCCCCTTGGGGCCATGCCTCCAGATAGCAGCTCATCCAATCAGGAACCACATCTGTGGATCATGGGTAGTTCAATCAGAAGTTCAGGTTGAATGGTCCAATCACACCAAACTTCCCTTCTTGCACCAGGTTGAAGCACGAGCCCAACCGGACAGAGACCAGGCTGTAAGAGAGCCTGATCTAACTATGTTACAGGGTAATTTTGGTTTTGTGGTCCACACTTCAAAGAACCAAGTATATTTAACAACACATTAGTTATTCTAAAATGTTGATTGCAGACCATTTCTACAGTTTATCCATGCCATTATAGGTCTTAGCACTACTTTCCAAAATATCTGCAACTCCACCCAAATTGATGTCATTTGCGAATGTGCTAAGTGTGTGCTCATGCTTAGCAACTTCAGTGACTCCAATTATTTCTACCCAGGCTGTAATAAAGTCTATCTTATAGGTATAGGATGCTGTTTATATTCTTTTGGCAGGAATTTAATGTTAATATATTGCAATATAACACAAGCTATAAACCCAACAATGTCAGTTTAGGACTTGATGTAGAATTATCAAATAATTATGAACTGGTTTTACATGTTGCTTGACTTCTATGGAATCACTCAAAGTGCATCAATTTACAGACATGTCTTTTGTATAGTGAGTCTTCATTGTCTATGTGGTTGCAAACAAGCCAGGGGGCCCCAAGACCTTACAGATCAGTGGCAGAACCAAGAATGCAGCTTTCTAGATTCACAGACCAGTTCCTTAGCAGTGGATGACACCATTTTACAAAAACCCCAGCCACTGAGCAATGGCATAAAAGGTGTTTCCTTACTCCTCTGCACCAGCTACCAATACTGTAGGGAGCTGAGTGATGTGCAAACAGTCTCTCCTGAGCTACCCCCGAGTCTAAGCACTATCCTGTAGGGATGTGTAAAACTTCAGTTGCTGATTCAATTCAGCAGAGATTTGGCCTGATTTGGCAGCTGAATCTGTGAATCTGAATTGAATCAGGAGACCTTTTAATCTCTCTGAATTGAATTGGAACCTCTGAATTGATTTGGAGATTTGGAGAGCTTCAATGAGTTGTACATAGACACAGGTTTAAATGTTTTTTCCATATACATCAAGGGACCAGGCAGCTCATGAATGCTGAGTTGGTGGGGCAGATGGAGTGTCCCATGGGAGTGCGGGGGGGAGGGGGGTCCCCAGTGCGCTTGGTGGCGGACCCAGAAGTGGACCAGAAGCACTTCTGGGTCCACCACAGAGCGCATGGGGGACCCCCCCTGCCCCCTGGTTTGGTGACTGGTGCTTCCTGGGTCTGGGGGGGCCCCTGGGGCCCCCCCCCAGCCAATTGCTGAGCTGGGGGGGGGTGAGGCACAGGGGGCAGAGCCCCCGCACACTAGGCAGCGGACCCAGAAGTGGACCAGAAGTATTTCTGGTCCACTTCCGGGTCCACTGCTGAGCACACAGGGGGCACCCCCATGCTCCTGTGAAACACCCCATCTGCCCCACCTTCTCAGAGTTCACAAGCTGCACCTGGTACTTCAAGGTATGTAGAAAAAAACATTTAAAGCTGTGTCTGTGGCTGAATCGTGGATCTTCAGATTCAGATTTGACTGAATTGAATTGGGACAGTGATCCAAATCAATGAATCAAATCGCTGTCCCCCAAATTGGGCCAAATCCAAATCCAAATTGAATACAGCCCGTTTTGCACACCCCTACTATCTTGTCTCTTGTGCTGTACTGCTAGGCAGAGCTCCACTGAGTAATATATACTGGACCAGGTAAAATGCTCAGGCATTGAGTAATACCACACTGCCACATGCACAGCCTCATTAAAAAGTCCTAATTCCTGAATCTCTTGTTAATACCTGTCATAAAACGATGCCTTAACTTATCCTTAACTAGAAAAGTAGCAAATGTGTATTGCTACCTAAACATGCACACATTTTTAGGATGCCAAGGTCCCTGGACCTACAGCACAGGAAAGTGTTTTATACTTCTGAAATGTATAGATTGTTTTAGTGATATGCATTTACTTATATGAGCTTAGGCTCAGGGCTTTGGGATGCATGCAGTATATAGGAATCATGCTTTTATTATTTATAGATAGACATGTGGAAGAACAAACTGCTTTACCTTTTATGTTTGTTTTGGACTGACAAATAATATTTTTATGTTTGTCTTCATATGATGAATGTTAAGACAGTGCCTAATTTCTTAGAGAATTTCTTAAAATCACTGTGTTATCCAGTGTTAGAATCCAGTGAATTTGCTTTCAAATATAACCCCTTTGTTACATTTAATACATTTATTCTGATTTGTTGTGTGAGGACATTAAAATGATTTAATGTTAAATAAACTCAAACACTGAAGTCTACATTTTTAAGACTATGATAAGACATATATGGCTCTCTTTTTTTTTCTTTGAAATGTTGTTGAAAAATGGCCACCGACCAAGCAAAAAGCCCAAACTCCACCAGGTTTCAGCCTCTAGCATTATGCCTCTTGTTCCATCAAAACTCTTGTTTTCCCTTTTGATCCTCAGAAATCTACCTTCAAATTTTTTCAAACATTGCAGTGCATTAAACACTACAGCAGATGGTGCTTTTTGATGATGTCTTTCTACATGAGGCAACATTTTGTAGTGTATGCTGCATTATCAAAAAATCAAACATGTAATTATGCAAATATGTATGCCTTTATAATAATCAAGTTTTATTGTAAATGGTTGATGCACATCAATTTGATCCTGTAGTGCTGCTTTAAGTGCAGTTTAAGTGGCTTTTCAGTGTACCCAGAGGCAACACAAATGCATCTCTGGAATATTAATAAAATCCTGAATCTTTGAGACACCAACTGGTACTGCATTGCTTATACTGATTGAAACTAAATGCTAATCCTTTCCTTTATTTAAAAAAAACCCTTTGTTATTTAAAACACTGATATTAGTGTGATATGAAGGGGCATTTTATTTTAAATTGTATTGTAATGTAGTTGTTAAAATAATGCCTAATCATACTATATTCAGTTTCCACAATGTAAATTTGATGAGACACGAATCCAATCATTTTACAGCCATGAATACTGTGCTGTTTTTTAACACGTCCAGTTTTTCTAATTCTGTGAATTTGTAAATGGAAATGTCTGTCTTCAGGTTTCATTTCTGGGATGCTGTAGCTTTCCAAGTAGTTGCTTCCTGAACACTCACTGAAGATGGGTCAGATGATCAAATTCATGAAGCTGAATACTTGTGAAAAGATTTTTCAACAGGATTGCAACATCCATAAGAAAGCACAAACTTTATTACTGATCTGATCCTGGTTTTTATATGTTGGCTAACTTCATTGGTCTAATGACACCCATCTCTCCCAATACACACGTACACATTCTGTTGCAGTTAAACTAAGCAGATGGACTGTGGATACTGATAAACCATGACTGTAAATTTTTTTTTTGCCTTTTTTGTCTTGATGTGATAGGCAGCATAAAAGAGGAACAGATTAAGTTGCTTGCGAAGAGAAGGAAATAGTCATATACTGTTCCCCTTTTACCAGTTCCTTTAGGCTGGATATTTGCTTTGTTTATTAGGGTTGCTGTAAACAGATGCTCTGTTCACCTGTACCCCTTCTTCAGAAGGTAAAGAATGTATGCACTCATTTCTTTGTGTTCTCTGGCTTTCTGTAGATATCCCCCGTTTCAAGATTTTTTTTTGTATGCTCTGTTTAGCTTGCTCGATGAGTTCTTTAATCCTATCTTTTGGATTTTTGTATTTCAGGCTAAATTCTCTATTCCCTTTACTGCTATTTGCTTCATATTGCTAGCTCCAGTCTTTTTCACCCTTTGTCCCTGCCTTATCTTTTCTCACTGCTATTTTTAGCTCCTCCTTTTTGTGTGCATCTCAACCTCTCCACTTTTTCTTCTCACAGATTTTCATCCTTCTCTCTTTATGTCCTTTTGTCCCCTCCCTCTAAGCAATTTTTTTCCAGAGCCTTCTCCTCATTTCCCAGTTTAGCTTCTTAATTTCTTCCCAAAAGTTTTCTTCCTTACACTTACTCCCTCTTCCATTTTTTCCTTCCCAAATCTCTCTGCCTTTGTTCCCTTGGTTTCATCTTTATTTTCTTCCCTGTTTTTCTATACTGCCACTAATTTCAAATATGATGGAAATTAACTGCCCTTGTGAAATGTTATTAGGATTGCTGTGAGAACAGCCACTGTCATGGTATTTTCATTGCAAAGTTAGCCCCTGAGCTTTGAGGGTAAGGAATGTGTAAGGGATCAAAACTCAGCTACCTGAAATACTGGCAAGCAAAGTCTGAGTACAAAAACCCCACATGATGATGTCTGAAGCAGCTCCATTCCTCATTTATTTGACATGATCTAGGGCTGTCTCTTTCAAAAAGAGATTGTTTCCCATTCCTAATTAATTTCCTTCTTTGTTGTGACATTAAAACAGTGTAGACAGAAAGGTGTTTACATCTGAGCATCTATTAGGCTCAAACAATTTTAGGTACAATATTGTGTACGTAATATGTAAAAACAGAGAAATCTTAACTTTGCAATAAAATGCTTTTTCAATAAAGTCATGGAGCAGTAAACTGGCTTCCCATACCAAGCGAATAGGTGACTTGGGCAAGTCAGATTTGATGAAAAATCGATTAAAGGTTTTGCAAGGAAAAACAGCCTGCAGGAGACCTAAGAACAATAGAAATTCTTCAATGAAATTGAAGGATGGATATAATGGAAAACACTTTTCTAAAAATTAATTGCTGTTCCCCCTTCAAACAGTGGAACTTAGCTCTAGCATTTCAAACCTGAAAGTGAAATTGACTAGCAACAAAAGTGAGACTTTCTGATTGTCACTTTTTTCATCTCCTGTGAGAAATGTACAAACAATTTGAACAACGAGAACTAGATTCAGTTTTTTAAATGATTTCTGTTTTAATAATCTAAAATATTCTTTTTAATAAGGTTAAACAATCCTGATATAAAAAACTTTTTATACTTTTAACTTGAAAATGTTGCTTTAAATATAAATCCTGTTTACTCATATTACTAAAACAGCTAAGCTGTTTGATTAACCTTGTTTGATTGTTCAGAAACTAAATCATCTAGACGTTTGAAGCTGAGTGAGTGAGTGGTGTTTATCAGTCCCCTAGATCTGTTTGTATCAGAAAAATCAATAGTACTATTGCCTTTTGATTGTGTTTAATATGTAAATAGCAAACAATACGTTGCTGGGCTTCTGCTATTAATTTCAGTTCTGTGACATTTCAAGCTTAGTTTAAGGATAAAATATAATAGTAATATAATCCACATCCAATCCCTTGATTTCAATAGCAAAGCAAATCATGCGATCACATACTTTCTGAAAGTTTTCTCATAAAGATTTCTTCAGCATCAAAGAATGCCACAGATGCAATTCACCTAGGTCTTATGGGTAACAACGCTTTAATTAGAAGTTCATAGTTTTCTAATGTGATTTTGCACTTCTAAAAACAGAAGTAGAGATCAAAATATGCTTTCATAAATGTCAGTTTTAATTACATTACTGTTGGTCTGTGGATTTTTTTAGCTGTTCATGTATCTTTCTGAAGTATATTACTATACTTGAAGCGTGACGTCTGAAACACATATAAAAACTGATAAATGTTATCTGACAAGCTATCTTAAAGTAAGAGATTTTAACATATATTCACTGATGATATACAACATTGCAATATTGAAATAGCTAGACAACAAACAGTAAGCCATAAAGAAAATACTGTTCTATAATTGTCTAGTACTGTGTTGTTCTGTACATGAAACATCCAAATAGTCATGTAAAAATTTGCCAGATTTGTGTGACTGCAAAAAAACTCAGGTCATGTGAGAAACTGGTTTTACCATCTCCAACTTTTTTATAGCTGATGACATATTTTTCATTGTTTTGTTTTGTATTTTACTTTAAAATGTGTCTTCCATACTCTTAGATCAAATGGACATTTTCAAGTTGGCTGGCCCAGACAACCTGCATCCAAGAGTGATGAAGGAACTGACCGAGTTCATAGTGGTGCTTCTAGCGAGGCTGTTAGAAGAGTCATGGAACTCAGAAGTGGTCCCGAGTGACTGAAAGAGGGCTAATGTGGTACCCATCTTTAAGAAAGGAAAAAGAGATGACCCTGCTAACTGTAGACTGGTCAGTATGACTTTGATCCTGGGAAAAATCTTTAAAAAAATTGTTAAAGAGGCCATCAACCACAAGCTCGCAACTGGTGGGGTACTAAGAAACAACCAGATTGGCTTTGTTAAGGGAAGGTCATGCCTAACAAACATGGTATCCTTTTATGACTAGGTAACTAACCAGCTGGACATGGGACAGGAGGTGGATGTCATCTACCTAGATTTCAGCAAGGCCTTTGATATTGTTTCCCATGAAATCCTCTCAGTTAAGTTGGAAAGTACTGGCTTAGATCAGGCTACAGTGAGGTGGGTTGGCAACTGGCTCAGCGGCCAATCCCAGCAAGTAGTAATTGATGGGGTGCCCTCATCTTGGAGGGCCATCTCCAGTGGTGTCCCCTAAGGATCAGTGCTTGGGCCCGTGCATTTTAACATCTTTATCAATGACCTGGATGAGGGAGTGAAAAGCACGATGATTATATTTGCGGATGATATCAAGCTGTGGGGACAAGTGGGCATGTCTGAGGACAGGACAATGATCCAGGATGATCTTGACAGGCTGGTTCTATGGGCTGAACACAAGCAGATGAGGTTCAACAGGGACAAGTGGCAGGTCCTTCATCTGGGTAGGAAGAACCTTCACCATATCTATAGGATGGGTGGTGGTCCACAGGCTGGCACTGCTGGCACTGAAAAGGACCTGGGGGTGATAATTGACCAGAGGATGACTATGATCCACTGGTGTGATGAAGTCACCAATAGGGCAGATAGAACTCTGGCGTGCATCAGCAGATGTGCTGCCAACAGATCCAGAGAGGACCAGTACTGTGTCTAGTTTTGGTCACTGAACTTCAATAAGGATGTGGACAAGCTTGAAAGGGTGCAGAGAAGGGCAACCCATATGATCAAGGGCCTGGAGGATAGACCTTATGAGGAAAGACTTCGGGATCTGGGTTTGTTCAGTCTGAGTAAAAGTAGGTTGAGGAGTGACTTGATAGCCACCTACAGATATGTCAAAGGAGACCACCAGGATCTGGGAGAGCAACTTTTCAGAAAAGCACCCCCTGGGAGGACGAGGACCAATGGGCACAAGCTAGTCAAGGTAAAGTTTAGGCTACACATACAGAAAAACTTCTTTTCTATACAGGTAACTAGAATATGGAACACACTTCCAGTAGAGGTGGTGCAGTCATCATCCCTGGCAGTGTTCAAGAGGAGGCTGGACAAGCACCTCATTGAGCTCATCTGAGCCCAATTTCCTCTTGCCCATGGCAGGGGACTGGACTTGATAAACTTACAGTTCCCTTCCAGTCCTTCTTTCTATGATTCTATGGAAACAAAGCTAATGTTAGCAGAAATGTTGGATGTTTTTTCCAGAAAGTCTACCAAATCCCAAAGATCATATGCAGACACTTTATAGAATTCCCAGGCATCAGCCACCTATTTTTTTAGTCACAAATGGCACTTTACATGTGTTCCGTTGCGGGGTATGTGCTTTAATTACAGCAGCTCCATGAGCTGCTCTAATTAAAGTGCTGCGTTTCATGTATCAAAATCCCCATGCTTAACAATGGCAGTGGGGGCACTTGAACTAAAGTTTATTCGTGCTTTAGCTCAAGTGCCCCCACTGCCATTTTTAAGCATGGGGACACTGATACATGAGATGCAAGAGGCTGCTGGAGCATGGTAATTGCTTCACTCCAGCAGGCTCGATTAATAGAGTCTGTTTTGATGCGCTGGAATGCCAGTGCATCAGAGCAACCTCTATGCTTATGTCTAGGGGCCCAAAAAAGGCTTCAGCTTGCACTCTTCTAGCTTCAATTGTGGTAGCATAACACATGAAGATGGTCTCTCTAGATAACTTGACAAGTTGGTCCCAAGCTTGGTAAGACTTAATAAGCTACCTTTAGCATATTAACATCTAGGTGTTAGGTGAAACAGGCAGGTTTACAATATCCTCTTTAAACTTGGTAACCAGAAAAAAAAAGTTGCTTTTCAATTCTGCCTTCTGATGCTGGATTATATCTTGGTTTTGCCATTTGATCGTTGCCTATCTTTTTTACTGCTATCCAATGAGGGAACAGGCAACCATAACATATGATTTAGGGGACCCATCACAACTAAACTACACAGATTGACTAGCAAATCAGAGAGAAAATTAAATTTGCAAGAAAAATTCTGAACCCCCCCCCCCCATAATCTGTTCTGTGAACAGAAAAAAGTGAACACTTGATTAATAAAATGTCAGTTCTGCTCTGTATAAGTGGACCACCAAGACTATGTGAAGCCCCACTGAAATCAGTAGGATTCCTTGGGAGCATGATATTCTGTCAGCTGGGAATAGATTGCAAGAACAGAGTTTAAATTATTGTTAGATCAGGAATGGTTTTTTGTTGGGTGTTTTTGGAAGATACCCAAAGTCGGTGAAACTAATACTCTTCAACAGCTCCATGCCCAGATAGCTAATATCCTGATAATTCAGGGTACTCGCTTGAGCTGTAGGTGATTCAGATTCAGGACTGCTGCCTAAATCAAACTAGGTCCTTAAACTCAAGTATCCCAAATACTATGTAATGATCTAATCACTTCCCTATTGCCCAAAGCTATTGATTATTTTGGGGTTCATCTCTCTCTCACTCATTTTTCATGTGAAATTACATTCCAATTTTGAGTGATGCTAAAAAGCTCTTTTAAAAAAAAAAATAAAATGGATCTTTTTGTTGTCTAGTCAGCTGTGAATTAGAGATATATAAAAACCTTAAATTCTTCTTGTCTAGGGTTTTATCCTAAATTTGAAAATCTTCCCAAGTACAACTCTTTGTCTGTATTTTTTAAAAACAAACCTGGCCAAGTTTCAAGGGAATCTCCTTCACCAGGCTGATGGGGAGGCATGTTTCTAGCCAGATGCCATATGAAACTTGTTTTTGTGTTGACTTCTGTTTAATGTTTTCAGGTTTAACCTGAAATTTAGGCAATATGAACTCATATAATGCAGTAATGCTTAATTTTAAATACTTTCAGTGTGGATCAATGTACTTGGACTGGTCTGGTAAAGGTTCGCTTAGAATGTATTAACTTTTTGTAGCTCAGAGGAACCTATAGAACAGAAGGAGTGTAGTGCACTTAGCAAAAGGGCCAAAGAGCATATTTACTCTAAGGTTGTGAAGTTAGCCAGAACTGACAATCAAATGTTAAATAATTAAATTGTTTTAGTTATTAATTGCAAGTGAATGTTGTTTTTAATTGCCAATTAATAATGCCATGCCCTTTATAACCAAAATTAATGTTTTCTGTCTCTCTCTTTTTGAAGTATGTGTCAGTTTAATTAAACTATTAATGGTAGACAGATTTTTAAGTACTTTATTTTCTTCATTAAATTGTATCTGTTCAACAAGCATAAACAGGAAAATAGACTCAGCTAGGAGCATATTCATGTTCAGCCTGATAAATCATTCATCATCAGATAGGATGATGAAGCGTGCTTGTTTTTTGTAAGCTCCCAGTGATAAACAAATCTACTTTTATATTATATTATTCATTAGGTTCATTGAAAAATAAATAAGACTGCTTATTTTTAATATTATCAACAGGCCTAAAAGCCATTGGCTTTGTTTATCTGGAGCCAATGAATAGAAAGCAGCATCTTCTAGGTCTAAGGGTCATTCAGAGTTAGTTCATTAGTGTTTGTGATGCTTGTTAGTGAAGTATTTTTGTGGTCTGAAATATGGTTCTGTAAGGGTGAGATGACTAATAATAATGAATATTTTTGTTAACCTTGCAGTGTTGCCTAATCGCAACTGGATTCTATTAAATGTATTTGATTTGACAAAAATGTTTTTTCTTTAAAGCAAAGTTTAAACCTTAAACTTCAGTTGGATCCAACTCAAGACTGCTAATCAATAATTACTCACTGAAGATTATAAAGGGGTAGAGTGTAACAAGTTCATGCCTTCTCCAGTGTTGAGGTGTGCAAATTATGGAAGACTTCTAACGGGCTAACTCACAGAAATTGGTAAACAGCGTAACAAATGGATATGATACATTCCAGCGCATATAATACAGGCAGACAAAGCTGTACTTGTTCTAATAGAGACAACTGTGTCCTTCTTTTGTGTGGCAGATCAATCAATAGCTGGGCATGTGATCTTGTTCACTATTATGTTAGTAATGAAACCCTCTTGTGATGTGACAACTGTGGAATAACATTTGGTCACAAAGCTGGTGTTAACAAGCACAACTGGCTCTCTGGTAATTAGACTGATTTCTGGTCTACTTTCACAGATTGTCGATAAATGCAGTAAACAACAGGCTGCTTTCTTTCAGAACAAGTTATATTAAGTCATCATACATTTGGCAATGGGACTACTGTAACATACTCTTTTTCATTTTTTATCAGACCATTTCAAAAGAGAGAGACACATTCATTGCCTGACAAAATCACATTTCATAATAGCAACTTTGCATTCTTTGTTCAGTGATCACTTAATTAACCTTAGAATTTCTCTGGTAGAAATGTAATTTCTTTCCCAGTTGCACTTTATAGTTAGACAGTTAGATACAAGTACTCTTCCTAAAGTCTTCAGTATCATTTCTCTGAGAGAGCTGTGCACACTACTGAGAGGAGCAGTAGAGAGAGAAGTTTACTCTGTGGCCTGCTTACATTCCCTGGAAACGCTATGCCGCAAGTACAGTCAGTATTCGTTAGAGGTAAACAGATATGAAAAGCTGTCTATAGATTGTCTAGAAACACTTGCCTTTTAAGCCCGGGAATATAGATCGTACATAGTGGGAGTGTATACATCAGATGCTAACTGTGCAGTAGACTAATAAGACTGCGCGGTAGCCTGTCACAACACAAACAGTGCTAACAGTGCTACTGTGCAGTATTATTAAGCTACTACACAGTAGCATCACTAAAAAGGTGTATGCCAGCGCTACTGTGCAATAATGCCAGTTACTGCACATTAATTTAGTACAGGGGTTGTCAACTGGGGGTATGCATACTTAGAAAGGTCTTTGGGGGTATGCACAGACAGGCAGGGACAGAATGTGCCCCAGGGTGTGGCAGCAGCATCTCCCCCAACACATTTGCCTCTTACCTGGGGGAGGGCGGCCCCATGCAGCATACCACGGCACCTCCCCACCTGCACCCCAGCTCGCTTTCCTGATTGGCCGCCAGTCTCAATGGCAGAGGGGTAAAGTGTGTTTCTATGCCCACTCCCAGGAGAAGAGCCAGGGTGGGCAAAGGCAGCAGCACCCCTCTGTGGGCTGAACAGGTGCTGCCCGGCTCAACTGGCGTGGGAGGGGGGTCACACACAGCAGCCACCACCGCCACTGCCCCACACCACTTTCCCATGACTGGTTGCATGTGCGGCTCCGTGGTCTGCTGATGAACACTGCACGATTGGCCAGGTGTGAGGCCCATCAGCAGCCTGCAGAGCTACATGTGCAACTGGCCATTGGTAAGTGGTGCATGGTGGCAGTGGTGTGGGATGGTGGCTGGCAGCAGTGGTGGTGTGTGGCAGTGGGCATTGGTGGCGGTGCGGGGTGGTGGATGTTGGTGGCAGTGCAGGGCAGTGGGTATCAGCAGCAGCCACCACATGTGAGCACAGCCCTGCCCCCGCATCCAGCCACCACCAATAGAAGGGTTACATTTGCTAAAAAAGGTTGAAAACCCATGATTTAGTACCTGATTATACAAGTATTAAATTGAATGCACAGTAACTGTAGCACATTAATGAACATGTAGATGCTCCTAAAGATGGTGTAATTTGTTCTCTTAAACAAAATGATGAATTGCAGCCTGACTCATAGAGGAACTGTTTCTCATTTCATCCTTCAGATCAGATCCTCCACTATTTGATTTGGATTTGGACTGAATCAGGGACAGTGATTCAATTCCTTGTTTTGGATCACTGCCCCTGATTCAATTCAGCTGAATCTGAATCTGAAGATTCGATGCTGATTCCGAGAATCAGCGATTCAGACACAGACACAGGTTTAAATATTTTTTCTACATACCTCAAGGTTCCAGCACAGCTTGTGGACACTGTGATGCTGGGGCGTATGGAGTGTCCCACAGGAGTGTGTGTGTGTGTGGGGGGGGGGGGCGCCCTCCACATGCTTGGTGATGAACCTGGAAGTGGACTGGAAGTACTTCTGGTCCACTTCTGGGTCCACTGGAGAGCACACAGGGGGCCCCCCTGCACCCTCCTGGTTTGGCAATTGGCTGTAGGAGGACCCCAGGTGCCCTCCAGACCCAGGAGGCACCAGTTGCTGAGCCAGGGAGGGGTGTGTGTGGGGGGGGGCCATGCGCACTCCCTGGAGGATGCAGAAGTGGACTGGAAGTGCTTCTGGTCCACTTCCGGGTCTGCTGCTGAATGCTCTGGGGAGCTCCCCATGCTCCTGTGGGATGCTTCATGCACCCCAGCATTGCAACATTCATGAGCTACCTGGTACCTTGAGGTATGTAGAAAAAAAAATTAAAGCTGTGTCTGTGTCTGAATCGCTGAATCTTTCTGAATATTTCCGGATTGATTCGGAGGGTTCCAACTTGATTCGTAGAGATTAAAGGGTCCTCTAATTTGATTCAGATTTGGACATTCGGCCACCGAATTGGGCCGAATCTCCACCTAATTGAATCAGGGATCGAAGCTTCGCACAGCTCTAGCTCATCTTTTCTCACCCTCACAGTGAAAACCATTTAAAAGCTATCTATAGGTTTTAACACCTGCAGAAGGAGTAGAGTGAAAGCTCGCTCTGCCTACACCTCAGCATAAACCTTTGGTTTGTGCACAGAGAAGTAAGTAGCCACTATGTTTGCCCACCTTCTCTTCCAGAAGCAAGTGGGCTGGGAAATAGGTCATTTGGTCTGCACATTAGAGTTAAGTTTTGGACTATTATACCTAACATGGTATAATAGCAGCAAACTTCTGTATCTCTGATTCCTTCTTCTTCCACTCTTGAGGAAGAAGGCATCTAGTGAAAAATTGTAACTTGGAGGTCTCTGAATCATTGGGCACATATAGACATTACACTTAGAATGGTCTAAGTAAATGTGGATCAATTGAAACCCATAACTGTACAGAAGTTTGGTGCACATAGACTGATCTAAAAATGGTACAACTGATGTAGATCAGGGGTGGACAATTATTTTGGGTGGAGGCTACTTAATGAGTTTTGGTGAGCTGTGAGGGCTGCATGGGTAGCCCCACCCCTTGACAGTTGCCCTACCCCCTGGTCACCATCTTGGGACTGGAAGTCCTGCCCCTAACCCCTGACCTTTGCTACCAGAGGTCCCTCCCCTTCCCACCCCCCCCAGAAATACTCCTTTTGGGAGGGGGTGTTGCCATCTTAGAACAAGAAAAAAAACCAAATCATACACTAAAAGTCAAACACATACTGTAACATATTTTAATTTTATTACAAAAAATATTTGTATCATGATTTGTGTTTGCATACTGTATATAGAGATGCTTGCATAATAAGTCAAAACTCAAGTCTTACTCTTATCTATTGTGTGTGGTTGCGGGTGGAGGTGTGTGTATGGTGGGGCGGGTGTGGGGGGATATGGGTGTGTATGTGTGTATGAATGTGTGTATGATGGTGTGTGTGTGTGTGTGTGTGTATAGTGGGATGTATGTTTGGGGGTGTATGGTGAGGTGTTGGGATGTTTGGTGGAGTGTGTGTGTGTATGGTGTGGTGTGGGGGGGTGTGTATGTGTATATGGTGGGGGTATGTGCATATGTGGGTGTGTATGGGTCTGTATGGTGGTGTGTGTATGCTGGGGTGTGCATGTATGTGGTGGTGGGTGTGGTTCTGTGCATATGGTGAGGTGTCAGGGGTGTGTATTTATGGTAGGGTGTGTGGGGGGGCTGTGAGGGGGTGTGGCTGTGTGCATGTGGAGAGGCATAGGGTATGTTAGCGGGTTGTGTATATGTGGGAGGTTGTGTCAGGGTGTGGTTGTGTGGGGTTTGTGGGGTGTGAGGGAGGGTGTGGGTTGTGCCCCCCCCCCATACCCCTATGACACAGCAGCAGCAAGCAGGGTGCAGGTCTGGCCTGCACTGCACGGTGTGGCAAGGGGCACAGCCTCTGCCAGGCCATCTCTATCGCTGGCACTTCCTGCACTCACCAGGCATGGGAGGGAAGCTCCAGGCACTGAAGCTGGCTGCCTGCCTTGCCCCCGCCAGGGGAGGGCACCTGGGGCTTCCCTCCCCTGCAGCATAGCCCTGTCAGGGAAGGCAACTGGCTCCAGTGCCTGGGGCTTCCCTCCCACACCCGGTGAGTGTGGGGAGTGCCAGCAATACAGACTGCATGGCGGAGGTTGCACCCCTCACCGAGATGTGCAGCGCTGGCCAGAGCTGCACCCTGCTGGGCACCAGTGCCCTTTGCACCCCCACCTGCTGCTGCTGCTGCTGCCACCATCTGCTGGGGTTGTGGACCCAGGTCCCAGCCCCCCACCATCTCCCACCCTCCCTCACACCCACATGCTGCCCACCTGAGCTCTGCAGTGCCCCCACCCCCTAGGCATGGACTCCATGTTGCTGCCAGCCCCACACTCCATGCTCCCACCCAGCTGCAGCCCTGCACCCACCACTTCCCTACCTGCTGCCCAGAGCCAGTGGGAGACCAGGGAAGTGGAGCAGGACCCCAGGGGCAGCAGCAGAAGCAGCCTCACCCAGAAACTGTGTGCTGGCTGGCTCGGGCCCTTCCATCCAGGGTGTGGGAGAGAGGTGCAATAGAGTATACTGGGGGCATGTGTATACATGTGGGTTCCTTGCTCCCACCCTCATGGGTGGAATGTCTGGGTGGGACACAGTTTGTTGGTGGGTGCCATGGGGTGGATGAAAGTGCCTGGCAGGCTGGATTCGGCTTGCAGGATGCATTTTGCCCACCCCTGTTCTAGATAGACCCTCATGTGAGGTACATTCAATTGAGATTGATTCAGGTTAGACCATATATCAAATTTATATACTGTTCCCTTATCAATTTGAGTTATATTGCTATCCTCTGGCATCCCAGCCTGCTTTGCAGGCCCCACCAATCCCTCACTCACAGGACAGTGAACTAGCACTCAATCTGCCCTCGGCTGCTCCATTTGAGCATGCAGCAGGCCCTGTATCTCGGCTGTCCCAGTGCCACCTCCAGCTTTTTGTCAGCTGTAGGCAGGCAGCAGGGACAAGCAAGGTGTCTTTATCTCCTTCTTGAGCCCTAGCACATGGACACCTGAGTCTTGAGGCTGTGTTCCTGTACCCCAACACCCTGTCACAAAGCATCCCGTGACATACACACAGACTGCAACACAGCCCACGAGAACCCCTGTGCTTGGCTATAGACCCATGGACCCCGACCCTGGCATTTGCACACCAAATCTCAGAGGCCAGACCCTGTGACCTGAATGTTAGTATGGACACGGCCATTCTGAGCAGGAGCCGGTTTGGACATCTCACCTCTGGTGGTTTGGGGTGGTGTGGGGCAAAACATCAGGACTGGATCTGCATGGAGGCAACCCTGTGACCTCCATAGCTCAGCTACTGCCAGCAGGTACCCAGGCCATGTGCACTTGGGGTGCTGCAAGGGTTTTTTTGGCCCACAGCTACAGGTTCCCAGAGTAATAGGGTCAGCAGAGTGGGGGGTGCTAAGCATGAAAGCCGGGACAAGCAGGTGGATGCCCCTGAAAATTTTGGGAGAAGGTGTGTTATGGCCATCTGCCTCAGTGTTGCAGGTAGAGGGCCCTGGGAATTTCCAGACCACAGCATGGGGTGTTGCCAGCATTATGGGGCTGGAAGCTCCTGGGAAGTTCAGGATTGTCAGGGTGGCCTGGACAGTAGAGCCCTGGTCACTTTGGAGCAGGGGCCACAACCAGCCGGAATGAGAGGGAGAGGCATGTGCCAGGACCTGCACCAATGTGCAGCCCTTGTTTCTTCCATCCATTCATCCTTCCATCCATCCACCTCCTTATAGCTGAACCCTCATCCACTCATGGATACCAAGACTCCCTTGGCACCACCATGGAGCATGGAAGACCCCCATCCTGTCCTCTTCCAGCAGCCAAACCCAGTCACACAACTGGGGCTATGGGAAAATGAGGGATTTAATCACCATCTGGTGAAAGCAGGAGACCTAGGACCAGCTCTGTGAAGGGTACCACAGCAGGGATGTATTCAAGTGCATTGCCCAACAGATGCAAGTGCAGGGCCACAACTGGGACTGGGTGCAGTGCTAAGCCAAGACTGGACGAATGAATGAAGATCCAGTAAAAGCATGTGTGTGATGCCAATAAAAAGTCTGGGAGCAGGAGGCACAGCAGGCCCTTCTACGAGGAGCTGTCCTGCTTCCACACCATGAACAGGGATGTCACCACTCTGCACATGTGCAGTACCACTGGGGGCAGGAGGAGTTGCCTGCAGGAACACCATAGAAGGCACAGGAAGGCCACAGGACTACGGACAACTGGGTATCCAGGAGCAGTCCCCAGGGGCCACAGTGCACAAAGTCTACTGCTGGTGATTGTACCTGAGGACTCTGTCCCATTGGTGCTGGTCCCTGGATCATGACAAGATCTAGGAGCAGAGGTACACTTGCAGCTGGACCTGAGCTTCGTTGACATCTTGACCGAGGACCTGGACTTCAGTGTGCTGCCCTCTAAACCTCAACCCCACAGACTGTGGCTGAACATGCTGCCCCCAGAGCACCATTTCAGACACAGCTGTTGCAGGTGTTCTGCTCCCACTCCTCTGACATCTGCTTGCTGCCCCTGCTTCTGCCTCCCAGTTCCCTGACTACCAGTGCCATGGCTGCTGCCCCAGCACCAACCACAGCAACCATGCTCAGCTCTCCCCCCCAGTTCTGTGGAAGATTCTGGCACTGAGCAAGGACACCCTGCTGCCCAGGATGGCTGTAACTTGCTCCATGTGGCTGTGGCAGGGACCCAGGCACTGGGGAAAATGAGAGGAGGGGACTGGGTGGGCTGTGCCTACAGCCACAGGGCAGGGAGGTAGCAGCTTGAAGATGCCCTACCAGCCCATACCACTCTGTGCAAACCTGTCTCCAGAAGGTGGTCACCAAACCCAAAGCTTTTGCCTTTCCCTCCCCCTCCTCCTGGCCCCTGGGGGACCAGTGGCTGCTACATGCTATCCCCATAGTTATAATCCTTTCCCCGGCCATTGTAGCTGAGAAGTGGTGGTGGTGGGGGGTGCAGTGCATGGATGAAGGGGTGTGGAGTGCCAGTGAATCACCCCTTCCAACCACTCAAAGCACAGGGCCCCAGGCAGAGAGGTTTCTGTCTTTCAGAACTGGGCAGACCAGTCACCCCCTTTCCTCCCCTCCCTTTCTGGAGCACGGCCTGGGTGTCCCCCTACCCACTCCCCACCACCAGACATGAGCAGTTAGCATCCCATTTCCTATTTTATAGAAACAAAAATCTACCTCATTCACACCTCCCTGCCCTCTTTATCTCTCAGGGTCACGCTCAGCTACTGGGAGAAGCTGAGCCTTCTCTGAGCTGCCTAGACTTGAGCATTGGTGATGACACTTCCATCTTCCCCTCCCCATCTCACTTATGGAAAGGCACTAAAAGAGTTTACTGAGCTCTGCAGGCAACGTTTAAATAACAGGTACAAGTGCCAGTGCTTGGCACCCTGCCCCAGCTGACAGTGCCACAGGGCTGGGTGGTAGAGAGGACGCTGAGGTCAGGGACAGGAGATAACACATAGTTATTGTGTGGTTGGTTGGCATTTCCTCAGAAGTAGTGGGAAAGCTCATCCCTCTGGGTCTGGCTAACTTTCACCAGGGAAACGTCAGGAGTGAAGTACCTCTCCTGCATGGACGCAGTGCTGAAACATCTCTTTTGTAAGGAAAGGACCGGGGGAGCAGGCAGTGTAAGAGCTCTGCCAGCATTCCCTGGAGTGGGGAATGTCTCTGCCCACTCCAGGGATGGTCTAAGGCCCAGCCAGACCCAGGGTGCCTGGGCCATCAGAGGGAGTGGGGCAAGTGCCCACTTCAATTCCTACAGAGGGACCCAGACCCTCCTTTGCCGTCACCCTGTTCCAAAACTACTGCTGGGTCTGCTACCCACCAGGAGTACATTCAGGACCCTGGTCTCTGTTGTGCTTGGTGGAGAGCAGCAGTGTGGCTTCCAGTCCCAGTGAGGCAGGGGTGAGAAAGGGCCAAGACAGAGGTTATCTTGCTGTGTCCATGTGAGTACCCAGGCAAGTGCTGGGAGGGTCCAAAATGCTTCCCTTATACCTAATTTTATCAGCAAAAGTTGCAACTGCACACAAAGGGTTTATATCTTGCATGTCAAACTAAAGAAACACCACCTGTATGAGGGAGGACTGAACATGGAGGATGTGATGGCAGCTCATGGACAGGGGGCTACACAGCTGTGGAATGTATGGGGGATGTCCATATGAGGTATTGAAGAACCAAGGAGGAGACACTGCAAGCCTTGGTCGCTGCCTCTGACCACTGGGCCTTTACACCAGGATCTATGGGAGTAGCACAAGGAGAGATGTGAAAGGGAGCATCTTTAGGCTGGGGGCTGCTGAGGTGCAAGAATGGGGACTCTAGATGGCAACCTGCCATTTTATGGAGGCAATCCATGCATCATCAGAGCTGGCAGAATCCCAGTGCCAGCAGAGGCAATTTATGAACAGGGCCCTGGACTGCTTTGTGGCCACCTATAATACCCCTGACTGGTGCCACCACTGCCCCCTGCAGAAAGCCCATATTCCCCCTAGGCTGTGGATGGCAGGAGAAGCTGCAGTCCAGCCCCCAACAACATACCATGCCCCACTGTGGGAAGCCATCCCAGGGGTGACAGGAATGGGGGTCCGATGGGAGCAACCCTTGGATGCTGGGTGGAGGGGCACAGTTACCTCTGTGCCCTGACTGGTAGCAAGAGGACTGGGAGGCAGAACCCAGACAGGAGGAGTGGGGCAAGGGACCTGGTTACCTGTGGTCCACAGAAGCAGAAAGGCCCCTTTCAGGGCCCTCTACTGTAGATGGCAATGGGCAAAGGGAGCAAGAATGGGGTGGCTGGGGCCCAAGGCCATGGCCATAAGTGACATTGCACTCCTCCTTGAGCTGATGCATGCTCCCCTGGGCCTGGCAGTCACCCTGTGTACACAGGCATCCCAAGGGTTCCAGAACAGGCCTGGCAGGGTGCAAGAGTGCTCAGAACCAGTGGGAGAATGTAGTCCACCTTGCTAGATTATTGCTGGGACAGTGGTTGGCATCAGAGCCTGCCTGCCCCAGCTTGTCAATTCACCAGGCAGGGGATCTGGGAAGGGGCTTTTCTATAACCCTCATGATCTCTCTCTTGGCCTGGCTCCTGCTTTTGGGGGATTGCTCCAGCCATGGTGGGAATGGGCAGCCCCCAGGCTTGGTCTTGCCATGTGAGGTGGGCCACAGGCATAGCTGAGGGTGTGGTAGCATGATCCCTGCAGAGGGAGACTGGGACCCAAGGATGGGGAGGTGAGGGGTGGGGGTCTGTGAAGAAGTGCCAGGAGTCCACATGAGCCAGGGCAGGAGGGAGTAAGTTAGGTCCCTGATGATGAGGGGAGGGACAAGGACAGTGGTGCTGATGAAACTAGGGACCCCCAGCATCATAGTGCCTGTTTTCCAGCATCTGGGGCAAGGAAGAGTTGCAAAAGACATGGGCATCATGGGGTGCTACCCATCCAGCCAACAAAAGATGTGGGTGAAGTGACCCTGGTGGTTGCTGATACACATCAGGACAACAGACAAGTAGTCTTTGCAGTTGACGACTGCCCACAGACAGAGTGTCCCAGGGATGCGGGGGTTAGAAGGGTACCCCGGGGCCGGACCAGGGAGGGAGTAACCACCTACTTACCCCACACAGAGGCCGGAGCGAGTAGGGACACGCGCGCGGGGAGACCACCAGTGCGGTTTGTGAGCCGCGCTTATATCCAGCTGGGGGCCGGGCGATGCCGGCGGGAGATGTCGCCGGCTGATATAAAAGGCGGCCCCAGAAGCAGGGCCAGGGAGGAGGCGGGGGAAGCCCGCAGGGAACCCCGAGAGCGGGACCCATGCCAGCAGGGCACATGCATCTGGCCCGACGGGGTCAACCGAGGCAGCGGCGCTGACTGCAGCGGCTGCCGTGAGAGCGGCCGGGGGGAGAGCGGAGGGGGGGGGGGGGGGGGGGC
>NW_005843226.1:244408-244865 GCF_000455745.1 Alligator sinensis
GCAGCAGCAGGTGGCGATTGGCCGGGGTGTAGGGGAGGTCGGAGCCCCGTGAGTGCCCGCCGAAAGTGCAACGCCCCGGGAGGTGGCATCAATGGAGACCCCCACCACTGAAGTTACATTCAAAGTCGTGGCAGGCGAGGTTAGGGGGCCTCCCGTCACCACCCGAGGCACCTCCCGGGGCCCTTTTGTGAGCCCTTGGCCAGTGAGAATGGCCACTCGGGCTAGAGCAGCCCGAGACCGCCTGATCGAGCGGAGGCAGGTGCATTGGCCGGGAACATGGAGGACCCTGATTTGGCTCCCTATGCCAACAGGCAACCCGCGGCGGCAGGCCCCGCCAATGTCTGGGGGGAGAACCTGCAGGTTCTAGGTCAGATCCTGGACTCCCAACAGCAGATGATGGGTAGGCAACAAGATTGGCTTCGACATGGCCTAGCATCCTTCAAGATGCCCAAAATTA
>NW_005843226.1:244920-246119 GCF_000455745.1 Alligator sinensis
CAATCTTGTGGGCGAGCCAGTTGGGGGCCCTGGTCGTCGGGAAAGCCCAGGCCGCTTATCGGCCCTCGAGAGAGAGGATTCCCAGGACTACGAGCTAGTAAACATGCCATCCTATACAGGCTGGAGATAAAACCGGAGCACTACCGTCGCCTGTTCCCGGCCAAAAAGGGGGCTGAGGAGAAACGGCCCAGAGTTTTGTTACAACTACTGAGGGACCTGCTAGATAAGTGGGTGAGCCCATCCAGACAGAACCGAGAGGCCCTGGCAGACCAAATTGTGCTCGAACAGTTCCAGAATGACCTGGAAGAGCGGGCACAACGTTGGGTCCGGCAACACTCCCCACGCACCTGCGATGAAGCCCTAAAGCTGGCTGAGGCATTCACGGTCTCAGAGGTCAGCTACCCTCGAGAGAAACGGAGCCCAGGGTACTCCCCGGGGAGCCCCAAAGAGCCAGAGCGCCGGAGGCCGCCGAGTCGGGGGGCTACCAGGGAATCCGTGTGCTTCCGGTGCGGGCGTAACGGCCATTTTTCTAGGGAATGCCCTAACCAAGCGGTGGAGCGCTGGATCCCTACCGACAAGTCAAGAACCTCGGCCGAGAAACGGAGGGGTCCGGAATCAGGAGAACCAATGGATTGTAGCTACGCGATTGGGGAGGAGAATGCAGCCTGGAGTCGCCCAGTCGTGAAGGCCTGGGTGGAGGGTCACCCAGTGCAAGCGACCCTGGATTCAGGGTGTGCCCAGTCCCTAGTGAGGGCGGATCTGGTAGGGCCTCAGGGCCATCTGGGGGCCCGCCCCGTGAGGATAGCTTGTCTCCATGGGGAGTCCCGACTAGTTGAGCGCCAGTGGGTTCATCTCAGGGTGATGGAACATCAAGGAGAGCTCCTAGTTGGGGTCATACCGCGATTAGTGTGTGAGATGTTATTAGGGCGAGACTGGGTGCCCGTGTACGATGTCTTGAACAGGGTAAGGGACACTGAAGTAGCCCGCAGAAAGATCCAAGACTACGAAGGTTGGCTGGGCGAAACGCAGGAGGGGGAAGAATCGGAGGACGAGGCAAGCGAGCTAGACCTCAACAACTTCACCAGCTGCCTACAGTTTCGGGAGGCCCAGGCAGAAGACCCAGAGATCCGGGGTTTGCAGGAGCACGCCCGGGGGCCCCAAGACGTCCCAGCACCGCCGCCAGGAGGACCTCCCTACTT
>NW_005843226.1:246894-247336 GCF_000455745.1 Alligator sinensis
TCTTGAGAGAGGATTGGGAACAGGAAAGAAGCTCCTCTCAAGAGCCGCAAACATACCAGAGAGAGTTTCAGCAAAGGATTAAAATGGCCCAGGACCTCGCTTGCGAGAACATGAAGGAAGCCTAGGCCCGACAGAAGAGGAGGTATGACAAACACACTCGGGAATGGGAATTCGAACCCGGCCAGAGGGTTCTAGTGCTGCTCCCGACGTCCACCAGTAAACTCCTGACCCAGTGTCAGGGGCCTTTCGAAATTCTCCGACGGGTGGGGCCGGTAGATTACGAGGTCCGTAGGCCCGGCCACCGTCGGGAAAAGCAAATCTACCACGTGAACCTCCTACGGGAATGGAAGGAGCCCGAAGGGTGGGTGGCCTTTTCTGAAGCAGATAACGAGGACCTCGGACCCCAGGGTTTGAGGGGAGAAGCCAGGCCGGTCAACGGGGG
>NW_005843226.1:249228-249615 GCF_000455745.1 Alligator sinensis
TGATCTCTAAAAGGCTCCGCGGATAAAAAGGAAGATGACGTCGACAGCACGACGGGAGGAGGAACTGGCTACAGTCGTAGCAGGAGTGCGGGTGGTGGAGCTGGTGAGGCAACCGAGCGCGGACCCCGCAAGAGAAGCGACAGACGGGCCAGCAGGGAGCCGGCAGTGGACTCGGAGAGAGAGATATCTCCAGAAACAAGATTCCCAGAAAGAGGGAGCTGCGGGCCCCGAGAGTAGGCACCCAGGGAAGTCGGTGGCCTTAAGCCTCCTGACAGGCCAGTAGCCAGGGGGAGCTCATCGGTCGGGGCTTAGGCACCCGGGTCAGAGCCTGGGCTAGGCGTGATAAAGGAATTTGCGTTGTAGTTTCAGTATTCGTTTTCTTTTGGC
>NW_005843226.1:250000-259097 GCF_000455745.1 Alligator sinensis
TCACCACCCGAGGCACCTCCCGGGGCCCTTTTGTGAGCCCTTGGCCAGTGAGAACAGCCACTCGGGCTAGAGCAGCCCGAGAGCGCCTGATCGAGCGGAGGCGGGCACACAGAGGATGAGAATATGGGTGCAGTTCACAGCCCCCATGCAGTTGGGGAAACCCATGTAGCAGAAGCTAGTGACCACCTCCTGCAAGTGGATGAGGTAGATGAAGCAGTTGGCCTGGATTTTCTGGATGACCAGAAATACTGCCTCAATGGATTTTCTGGCCATGGACTTGTCCATGTTAAACTGATTGGTGACACACTGGAGACTGCTGGGAGTGGCCAGCTTCAAGACGGTGATGGCTGTGACAGCTGAAAAGTGTGCCTGTGTGATAAAGGTGCTTGCTGAAGGCTCTATGAAGATTAGACCAAGTGTTTTTCTGTATTTGTTTAGATATTAAGCTATATGTTGTTGCTAAAAGCCTAATTCAAGTTTAAGATGTAGTGAGGCCTAGTAAATTTAGCAAAGCCTAGCAGTAGTAAGGCCCTGTGGTGCAGTTAAAATTACCTTATCAAAGGAATGCAAGACTTGTACTGCTAACTGGTCAGTCTAAGGACAGTAAAAGGAATCTGAGTGGTCGTTTGTTATCAGTATCATTCAGAAGCTATAAATGAGCTAGAATATTTAGAAACCATTGAGAAGGAAGATACAGCTCTGTGAAAAGGATTAGTTACCTGTTGCCTGGATCAGCGGGCCCGTGGACATTGAGGAGCCCAAGGACTGCATTCCAGGGTCCTTTCCCATACCCCTTTGGACAGTGCCGTTCAGGGACACCTGACTTCACTGAACTTTGTGGAAAAGAAGCTTGCTGTGTATCGGCATCAGAGGGGACTGCCGATAAGTTGCCGACATGAATTGCTTTTGTCTGTCATTGTTTGTTTTGTTACTATGCGTAGTTATGTTTTTGTTAAGTCAATAAATCTTTCTTACCTTTCTACTCCCAACCACACTCTCAATCCCGAACCCTCCACAGGCTGCGGCTGGGACAGATGGCCACCTACTTCTCTGGAGAGAGGGGTAGCCATATGCTGATGTTCTGGCACGCGATGTGAGGGGCCACCTTGGCAATGATGTTTATGAAGGTGGCCCGGTGCATGCAGAAATTCTGGACCCACTCTTTGTTGTCCCAGGTCTCCAGGATATTCTGCTCCCACCAGTCACTGCCATGGTACAGGCCCAGAACTGGTATTTGATAGTCTAGAAGTGATGCCAGTAAACCCTGGTACCCATGGTGTCTCAGGTGGCCTCATCTTCATTGGCCATGCGGAAGTCAGTGGCGCAGTCCAGGATACTTGGTGAATTCAGGCTGTGGTAGGTGACCTGGCTGCTGGCTTGGGGGTGGGAAACCATGTCCCATGGCAATCAGCTTTCAGATTATGTCCAGATAGCTGTGTGATGTCCTGCAGCCTCCAGTGTGAGTCATGCAGGGTGACAAGCAGGCCATGCTGCAGCTCCTGGGTCTGCAGGCTTGGGCATGCAGGCTGGGACAGAGAGGCATGTGAAATTTATAAGGGAGGTTACTTGTTCTGCAGCAGTTCTGGAAGTCTCTGGGCTGGGCATGGGGGAGGATCCTTCATAAGGCAGGAGGGGAGTTGGGGGTATGATTGTCTACCCCTGGCATCCTATCAGGGGTGGCCTGGGTGCTTGACTGTGCTCAACAGTCTCTGGCAGAGGTGTGCAGGTGAGTCCGCTGCATATAGGCCTCCACCAGGCCCCCCTCCCCCACCAAGCACAAATACAGAGGTGAACACATACTGTTTACTCTCAGTCTAAACTAAGTTTCTTAGAGAAAACCATGTAACTTAGATTGATTCCTCTGTGTTTCCTGGACTGCTGCAGAATATGCAACCCTTTTTACTCTGATCTCTGCCAAAGCCAAGATATAGCCCTGAGTAGTTCCCACAGTGTTCTTTCCAGACCATTTTTGACTGAGGAGTATTCATTTAGTCACAGTGTCATTACATAATAACCTTACATTCAAACTCACAGTAGAATTAACTTCAAAATACCATCCTGCCCATGAAAGAAACTATCTGCCTTCTGAAACAACAGCAGCAGCAGCAGCAGCAGCAGCAGCAGCAGCAGCAGCTATAAGGTGAATTAATATTTATCAGCCTTGATAAACATCCCTTTAAGCCAGTTACAGGGATATAGGTTGTAGCTGTGTTGGTCTAGGACATAGGCAGATGAGGTTCTTTGGGTAAATCTGATATATTTTAGTAGACCAACTAAATATTTAGCTACCTAAGGTTCTTTGGGTGAATGTGATATCTTTTATTAGACCAACTCAAATATTGGGAAAATTCTTCTTTGCAAGCTTTTGGGTATAAATACCCTTAGTCAGGCTGAGGAAGCATCTGCAGTTGGTGTGTGCTCTTCATGGATGGAATAAATAGTAAATTCATTCTTCCTGGAAGAAATGAATAGTAAATGAATGCCTTTCAGCCAGTGGCATTCAATCATTTAGGACAGTGGGCCAGGGGGCCAGGGCCAGGGCCTGTGCACTGTAGGCCACCAGTCCCTGCCAGTGGGGGAGGGAGGGAAGTTCTTTCTTTTCATAAGCAGTAGGGCTGTGCAAAATTTTGCCGGCTGTTTCAATTTGACACTGTTTCAACTCATTTCAAGCTTGATACCGTGAAATCAAATTGAAATGAAGGGCTTCGAAACAGCCTCAAAACAAAATGAGGCTAGTTGAAATGTTTCAAAAGTTTAAAAATGTTTTGAGTTTCAAAGCAGCCAGCAGTGAGGTGGTGAGAGACAGGGGAGAACCAGAGCTGTGTTTCCAGCAGGAGCTGGGAGTGCAGCCCTGGCTCTCCCTGTCTCCTGCCACTGGGCTGTGGGAAGCCGATAACAACACAGGGGAAGGGAACTGAGCCTGGGCTCAGTTTCCCTCCCCAGCACTGTGATCAGGCTGGGGGTGGGGAGTCAGCCCAGCTGGCTGAGGGCTGGGGGCTGGGGCCTAGGGTTGGGGAGTCAGCCCCACCCCCAGGCTGATCTGGCGCTGGCAATGGGAAGTCAGCCCAGCTGGGCTGACTTCCCATCACCGACCCAATCTAGCGAAATGTTGAAACAGTGTCAAAACAGCCTCACAGCAAACAGAACAGGTGTTTCAAATTGAAATGAAATTCAAAATGGAATGCTGTTCCATCAAAACCTTGAAACTCAAGGCGAAACAAAACGGTGCCATTTTACATAGCCCTAGTAAGCAGTGCCTGCCCAGGGGTGGAGGAGGGAGAAAGGGAGAGAGAAAGTAAGCAGTGCTTGTCATTGTACAGGGGAGAGGGAGAGAGCAGGGAAGGCTTCAGAAGAAATCAGCAGCACTGAACAGGGTGGGGAGGGGAATGTGCCTGCCCCTGATCCCTGGTGCCATGGGCTGGATACAGTCACTTTGGAAGCTGGATCTGGCCCATGGGCCATAGGTTGAGCATCACTGTTTTAAGCCATTATGGAACCTTATTCAGCTGTAGGTTACTGTTGTTTCCTTACACAATATGTCCTTCTGTCAATCATCTATTTGAAAAATGAGAGAAGGCATAATGGAAGAGTAGGAATGTCAGGGCAGAGGTGATTGAAAAATTGATTTTTTTATTGAAAATGTTGACAAAATATTTTTGAGTGTTTCTCTAGAAAACCCCAACTTTTCCTTGAAAAATTGAAAACCAAAAGCTTATGGCTAAAAAAGAGCATTTTTTTATTTAGCTTATTTTTTTATCCAAAGCAAACCATTCAAAGGCCTAAATGAAAGGATTTAATTTCAATTTGTTGTATCAAATCAAAATATTTAGCATAGGCTCAATTCAAGATTCAACAGCATTTTCCTAAACTGCTAAGATGTCACATGGGTCCTCCCTTCATTCTCCATGGGCAGGACTTTCTAGCTAGACTGCAGGATGCACCTTGGTCTCCCATCTGGCTGAGCCACCAGCATGCAACATGGGATATCTAGTAATAGTGCAAGTAAGGAAGCTGTCCCATAAAGGATAATAGGAGCCAGAAACACCCGCATCGCAATGTCCAGGTAGCTCCATACATACATTTTCAAATTAAAAATTTGGATTTGAACCAAAGATTTTGGTTTGGGGCTTTGGGGGGTGGGGCTTAATATGAAAGTCTTTTTTTTTCTCTCTGAAGAGAAGGCTCTTGAAAAAGAAATCTGATATGCTGAAAACCTACTATTGTGTTAAACACAGTTTCAATGAGAATTTTTGATCGGGTCATCAGAGGAGGAGAAATAAAACCCCCAAGCTGAGACAATGTCTTACCAATACTTTAACCAAGAAGTTTCTTATGGAAAGAGGGTAGTGGTGCACACAGCTCAAATTAACTGATGGAAGAAGAAAATAAATGGGGTAGGAGCAGGGCTGCAAAAGCTTAGAAAGGACCATGTACTTTTTAAAATAATCACCATAATAGCACATTTGAAATGCAGAAAAATTAAATGTTTCATGGTTTGTTTGTTTTTTTCAACAAATGCTTCATAGCAATACAAATTTCAGGGAAGGGTATTATGGGATAGTGCAAGGGTAGCTTTTGAATGGCTATGCCAACATTTGGAATCCCCGATAAAATGAATAGGGTGGCACTGCTATTTGTGGCTCAAAAAGTATATTACACAGGTAGGCAGTAAATCCTCTGGTACATTTGACATTAGTGTTAGATTTAAGCATGCTGCATTGGCCGGGAATCGAACCCAGGCTTCCCGCATGGCAGGCGAGAATTCTACCACTGAACCACCAATGCTCGCACTGCTCAGGGGTGGGCAGACAGGAACAGGATGCGTTTCAATACGGACAAGTGCAGGGTGCTGCACTTGGGTAGTAGGAACCAGCAGCACACTTATACGATGGGGAGCTCCCTACTTGAGAGCACGGAGGTGGAAAGGGATCTTGGTGTCATTATTGACTCCAAGATGAACATGGGCCGACAATGCGAGGTCATGGTTGGCAGGGCTAACCGGACCTTGTCGTGCATCCACAGGTGCATCTCGAGTAGAGCCAGGGAGGTGATCCTCCCCCTCTATGCGACGCTGGTCAGGCCGCAGCTGGAGTATTGTGTCCAGTTCTGTGCGCCCCATTTCAGGAGGGATGTGGACAACATGGAGGGGGTCCAGAGGAGGGCCACCCGCATGATCCGGGGACAACAGGGCAGACCCTACAGTGAGAGACTGCGGGACTTGAACCTATTCAGCCTCCACAAGAGAAGGCTGAGGGGGGACCTGGTGACCGTCTATAAACTCACTAGGGGGAACCAGAAGGGTTTGGGGGAGACGCTGTTTCCCCTAGCCCCTGCTGGCATAACAAGGAATAATGGGCACAAGTTGATGGAGAGGAGGTACAGATTGGACATCCGAAAAAACTACTTCACAGTCAGGGCGGCTAGGAGCTGGAACCAACTTCCAAGGGAGGTGGTGCTGGCCCCTACCCTGGGGATCTTCAAGAAGAGGCTGGATACTTACCTGGCTGGACTCATTTGAGTCCCGTTTTTGTTTTTAGGGTGAGTGGTTTTTTGTTTTTTTTTTCTCGGGTTGTTCTCCCGCCCTGGCGGGGGGGCGGGCTAGAAGATCTATTAGGTCCCTTCCGACCCTGAAACTATGAAACTATGAAACTATAAGCATGGCTGTGTCACAAGTGATCAATGAAGATAAAACTAAATACATGTAAGCCAGTGATATGGGCTTAAGCAAGTTTACTTAGCAACTGATATCAATAAATTAAACAGTTTAAATAATGATAAGTATACTGTACTAATAACCAAGGGTGAAGGAGTAAATTAAGGCACAGGTACAGAATCAGAATATAGAGAGTTACTATTCCCTATAGAGAATTTTTAGCTGCTTAGGAAGATCACAGCTGCAGTTATAGATGACTGTTAAACACCATGTTATTTTATGTGGATGGGTATTAACTAATGAGGCAAGAGAAGCTTAGTAACTTCAGAATGAAAGTGTTAGGGTAGGTTTTTGACCCAGTAAAAGACAGTATGGTGGGGGGAAGATGATCTATATGGAACTTGCAGGATGTCTACAAAGAATCAGTTCTAGCAGAAGATATATTATCTAAGCGTCTTTTGAAAGACTGTTCTCTTATGGGATTTGATGTCCTGACTGACCAAGGAGAAGATGGAGAGAAAATGTTGAGCAGGCTGTTAGCATGAATTACCATCCTTGGCAGAAAGATATGGTAGCAAATTTTGAGTGATCAATGATCTCAGTAGCCTATAAAACTGTGCTGAAAGTAAGTAGTTTTAAATGTTGTTCTTATGCCAGGAAATTATTACTTCAAAATGCACCCAAGGCAAAGAAGTTTATTAAAAAGCCGTTTAGTCATAAGGTTGCTTGTTTGTGGAATCAAACAAGCTTGCTAAAATTGTGGCACAATTCTAGATTTGAAACACCTGTTTTATCAGTATATAAAATACTTATTTCAAGGTGTGGATATTAGTATTGGCAACACTAGATGGGGTAAGAATACTAGTACCACTTGCTTTAAACTAGTCAACATTTTCCACATTGTATAACTCATTGTTATATATATATATATAATAAAATGACTATTCTAAGAGTTATACCTATAATATACCTATAATATATACAGGCAATTGTATTTATGGAATGTAACAGCAAGGGCTATTTTTTCCTCCAGTGTGTCATCTTGTTTTCATTTTCATTACTGTATCTAGTGGGGAGAAAGAATGACTTTCTCTGAGCAGATACTCATGATCCTCCTGGGGATTGGCTGGTAAAGAAGCTGTAGTGTCATATGATCAGGCAGCAGGTATGTTGAAAACTATGTAGCCCTGGTCATGGGAAATCTTCTTGAAGGCTTGAGTTCTGTTGGATCATCCAGAAAACAGCTTGTAAATTATATAGCTTCATCAATTCACTTGTAAAAACTCTGTATGAGGACTGTAGCTCTATCAGCTCAAATTAGTTTGGCCATGCCTTGAATTAGTTTAACTGAGTCAGTTACAACACTTCAATATGAATGTGGAAGTCCCATGAGGACCTAAGAGAGCACCTTTCTTGCAAGCTGTTTCAGTCACTGAGACACTCTGAGATTTCAGGGGTGCAGAGCAACTTGCAAAATAATCAGCCTAAAAGAGCTGCTTGTTACAAGGATCACTTGGATCAGCAATTTGCCCCCTTGCCTTGCTTTATTATCACGGTACCTTTATAACCCTATTTTCTTCTTTGTCACTTCACTGTAAATTTCATGTTTCTTCATAAAAAATTGTTTAGTGGAACTCTTTAAGAATGAGCTGAAAAATATTACTTTGAACTTTACAAAGAAACTATTTTATGTATTCTTTAGTCTTTTGGCCAGTTTGTTTTAATCATTTAGTGCATGGTATTGAGGAGCACAGGATTTTTTTGTTTTTGCCAAACCTATGGAGAACCGCCTGAAATCTATTGCTGATATAGTATCAGGACCGTGGTCAGCCATCAATGGGAGTCCATAAGCAGTGATTCTTCTGGATGGGAGGATAGAAATCAGAAAATAAAATCCTAGATGCTACAGTAAACTTGATTCCAGCAAGAGTAGTTGCCGTGAATAGTAAGTGTTTATCAAATAACACAGAAGATGGATGGTTGGCCAGTACAAATGTGAAAGAATTACATGTCTGAAGAAACAATTTTTGTAATATAAGGGTAGGTAGCGAAGCTAGACAAGACTTTGCTTTCTAGTCCCATTTGAGCTCTGGTCTTTTGAAGACACATTACCAAACACATTACTTTATTAATTGCAATGGAGGGTGGTGGCATGTTTCTGGCAGTATGACTAGAAAATCTTGCATGCAGTTACATCTATTTTTACTGGTTCAGCCCACAGTTCATACAAATTGATTAGGAGAGATGGAGCACAACAAATATATTTTTAAGAACAAATATCAGATTCTAAGTGGCTTTAGGTTACTTTCTTGTAAATGTAAATATATATTTTTATTCAACAGCAAAATTGCTGCTTTTTTTAAAAAGAAAGATAGTGCATCTTGGGGCAGACAGTTGTCCAGTTGTCCCTTGTCGTTCTAAGTTTATCCCTATCAGTTACTTGCCTATTAAATTTATTCCGTTTACTAGTCAATGTACTTTTTTCTAAGTGCCTCCATTCAGCCTAGCTTCTGAAAATGAAGCTCAGTTATTTTTATTTTGCATTGTACTTCACCTGGCTTCAGCAAAACATGAAAAGTTTAGAACTGGAAGAAAGCTCCAATAATGGCAATACCACATGAGACAGAATATAATACACCTTATGGTCCACACCTGTGCTGGCTCTTCTGTGCTGGTCATAAAACTTGAGTTTGTTAACAAGCTAAACAGGAATGACTCACAAGTCATAGCCTATTCTGTCACTGATTCATGTGCCTAACTCCCATTAACATTAATGAGCAGTATGGGCATTTATTGATGAGAGAACAGGCACTTTAGAAAGCAGATAAGTGCAGTAACAAGGTGACATTTTTATAGAGTCACTTTTCTGGCCATAACAACCCTTGAACAACCATATAATTGAAGTTTTAGACTCTCTGAAAATAAAAACTGCATAATGTGTTTATATTGCTTAATAGCTGGTAAAATCTAGTAAGGAACATTAGGTCTGTTAATAATGGAGTTTGTCAGTACCTCCCTTTGGGAAAAGAAGGTGCCAACATCTCTCCAATGAGTGGTTGTTAGGTGTTTGCTCAATAAAACATCTCTCGGCCCAACTCTCTTACCAATTATCTCCCAGCTTTCATCTTTCCTGTGGGGAACATTAGTGAGCATATTGTTGTGCAGGAAGCTTTGCCATTATTGAATCCTCTGATTTCTTTGAATTCTTTCAGTCCAGTTTTTAAACCTATGTGTGCATGGAAAGGCAGTTATGTGTGTCATGTTGGTCCATGATCTCCTTCTAGTCATAGATACAGATGGTACTGAATCTTTAGATCAGGCAGAGGCCTTTAATAGTACAGACCAGACATGGTCCAGACATTTAGATATGGCTGGTGAGTTGAAATTGGGTGGCTCTGTTCTTTCCCCTTGGAGTAGTTTTAGACAGTTGTTCACTAAACTGAA
>NW_005843226.1:259128-259607 GCF_000455745.1 Alligator sinensis
TGCTCTTTGTCAGTCCACCTTTTGAATATGTATATGAAGATGTGGCACAATAGGTCAGGCAATATTACTATCAATATGACAACCATGGGAAGTCACACCAGTATTAATATAATATTTAGATACCTCAGTCAGTGGTTGGGATTCCAGTGAGATGGACACTGTTAAAAGAAACAAAGACAAAGATGGCCTCTTCTCCAGAGAGCTTAGTCTGTATAATGACACATACCACTTTGGCTTTTTTTCATCAGATTCTTTTTTTCATCAGAAATCTGCCTTTCCGATTGCTCAATAAAATTGGGAGTTAAGGTATGCTTACACCATAGGCGGCAGGAGAAAAAATTATTTGGAGAGATTGAGGGGAGGGAAAAGGGATGTGGGAGTGGGGGGGGGGGGGGGGGAGGGGGGCTTGCAGTGAAGGAAGGAGTGGGGCAGAGGCAGGGTCAGGGGTAATGGGGCCCTGGCTGGGCCAGGTGGTGGGA
>NW_005843227.1:0-6099 GCF_000455745.1 Alligator sinensis
AGCAGGTGGAGGGAGAGGAGAGGGAAGGACAAATGACCCTGCTGTGGGGAGGGGTGTTGATGTGTCTGGGTGGGGCTGTAGTTCCAGGGGTGGGGCAATTGGGGAACTAAAAACAGCCTAGTCAGAGTTGGGAGGCAGTTGAGAAGAGTAGCTGAGCTTTACCAGCCCTGGGGCTGTGCTCCAAACATGAGCAGACATTCAGTAGACCCAGCTAAGCCATTCCAGATCTAAGTTGGTTCGCCTCCACAAGTGATCTAGTTTAGATAGGGCCTGGTATTTTTTAATCCAACTGAATCTCCTCTTTGGTTCAAATCAAATCAGTCCCCCAGCATCCCAGCATGCTTTCCAGCCCTGGGCTGGGCTGTGCTGTCTGCTCCAGAGAGTAGGGCTGGCTCCGTCCCCCTGCTCCATAGCTGGAGCAGTGGGAGCTGACTGACAAGGGATGGATGGGGCAAGCCCAGCTGAGGATACAGTCCAGTCTCGGCGGGGGGGGGGTTTCCTCCTCCTCCCTCCAGGGAAACCCTGCCCGGGGACCCGGGATGGGGAGTTAAACACCCCTTCCCCTGCTCAAACTTACTGCTGGCTGCAACTGTGGACTACAAATCCCAGAGGCATCTGGAAGTAGGAAGAGGAAGTAATGAGCAACACTGCAGAGTCCTGCTTGTGCAACTCTGGAGTTCAAATCCCAGAGACCTCGGAGGCAGCAAGAAGAGTGAACACACAGCCAGAGAGCTGTCTCTAGTGTCCCCGGCTTCTGGCCTGACCCACTGCTGGCACATGGCTGCATTTCCTGAATCAAGGGCAAATGTCTGTTCACTTCTGTTTCAATTTAATCTGCATAGTTTAGACTAACCCACAGACTGCATCGATTCAGTCTCAGGCTTTTTGACTATGTGTACTTAGCCCTATTATGTTACAGGTTTTAACCAACTTCTGATCACTTAAACTGGTTTATGTGCAACTCCTGTCACTAGCCAGTGAGTTAAGCCAGCATTATTTTTCTGCTACCAGTTTGCTTAGGCTACTAATTTTGAGTCTGCCTAAAAGTTTGAATGTTTGCCTCTAAGTAAGTTGTGTCAAGCTAGCTGCTTTGACAGTTGGCCCTAATTTACCTTTCATTAATGTAATCTTATATTTTCCCCATTGGGCATTTCTTCCTGCATAATTGTAGTGTGTTCATTCAAATATACAGTTTTAAACTAAGCTTTCTGCCATCAGGAGGTTTGGGCTCTCCTAAAGATCAGTCCTCCTGCACTAAGTAGAAATCCAGGACAAGTGTTCAATAACAAGTTGGATAAGGATTATTTTGAATACTAGCAAATTGCCCATCATCGATGATTGGGGGTGGGGGAATGGAGCACTGCCACCCAGCGCCCTGCAGTGCTGCCACTCTGCCTCCAGCACCAGGTGCCCTCCCCAGCTCCTGTGTCCAGCCCCAAGGGCCCCCCCTGTCCCCAGTGTGGCCCTGTGAACCCCACACCCTGCCACTCTACCCTACACCACCATTGGCTTCCAGGAACTGGCAGGGAAGGGAGTTTGCATGCAGCAGCCACCTCAGCCACCCAGCACCCCGCAGTGCTCCCCACCCGCCATGCTCCCTCCCATCCCCACATGTGTCCCTGTGTGCCCCGCCTACCCTCTGTGTCCGGCCCCATGGGCCCCACCCCCAGCCTCCATGAGCCTGCCCCACCTCACCCTGCAGTGCCACCACCTCTCAGGAGTGGGAGTGGGGTTGAAGCTTGCAAGTGGCAGCAGTTGCCACCCAGCACCCTGTGCTGCTGCCACTGCACATCCAACCGCGTGCATCCCCCTTCCTCCGGCTCCCCTTCCCTCCTCCTGACTGTTGTCAGGGCCCAGTAGTGGTGCGCTGCCACTGTGCCCCCTGCTTCCCTTCTACCCTGCCCACCACCTTCCCCTTTGTCTGCCAGCTTTTGTCATGGCTCGGTGGTGGTGGCGGCAAGGCCAGAGCGGGGGAGCACTGCACTGCCAGCACCTCATTACCCCACCATCTCCAAGGAGCAGGGCTGGGGGAGGGATAAGGCCAGTACCACTGGCCTCACCCCCAGCTGTCTGCTCTGTCACCACTATCATGGCAGCATGCTGCCACTGCCACCTCCTGTCCAGAACACTCTTGGAGCTCTCTGATTGGTTATTTCAGACAACCAATCCGAGTGCGAATAAAGCATTACAGAGAGACGGACAGACAGACAGACAAAGGCTTTTATATAGAGAGAATTACAGAGAGCAATTGCATTTATAGGCTGTGGATTTTGGGGACCTTGTTGTGATAAACACATTCATACGCCAAATGGTCATAAAATAAAACTGAGCAATATGTGAGGAAAATGTTGTTGTCCAGGAAGTAGAAGTAGATGGAAGTTTGTTGCTGGTTTCTGGCAGTTCAATTTATTGGTGGTGTCACTGGTGTTACTCATCTGTAGCTGTTGACTCAGGTGTCACCTGAAGTAAAACTGGTCTGAGGGGTACACCACTGAATGGAGTCTTTTCACTGACTTTAATGAGCTTTAGAACCGGCTCTTACAGTGCTTTCAGTTTCAAAGGCATCGAGCTATTGTTGAGGTTCAAGGAAAGCAAAATGCTCTTGCTAATTCCTTGTTTTAGACTCGTGTTCTATGTGGTGCATAACTTCTTAAGCTGAAGGAAAGAACCAATCAAGTCCTATTTTTCTTGTCTCTGAATATCCACTACCACTGGGAAATATTCTATGCTGTGTGGCTAAGAAAAATTAATTCAGAAGACCATTTCTTTCAAGGGGCCTGTTATGATGTTCACTGTTACTTTCAGTATTCTTAGTTCAGATAAATAGTTACATAACTCTTTTGACTTCAGAGGGTGTGATGTGAACACTTTTGGTTGCGAACGGAAATGCTGAAGCTAAAACTGGACCTCACCCAGTTAGGCTGCTGAAGATCAGTTCCAAGTCTTTTTGCTGGCAAGAGAGGGAGATTTGGAAGCCAGTGGATGGTAAATGGAAGACTTCTGGTTTCATTGCCAGTGGACCTACCATTTTCAGAAAAAATAACATTTGAAGAAAAAATGCCTTAAAATTGTTCTGATATACATAACCATGCTCTGTGCTAGGCTGAGACAAAAGTGCCTCAGGAATAGGTTTTCAAAGATATACCTGTTTCCATCCCTTCCTGGGGAAGTAGAGGGAAGTCCAACTGCAATGTCCTTCCAAAAACTGACTTCCAAAAACCAAGTCCGAAAACCTGTCAAGTCAGGGCTCTGCCCATGTCCTGTCTGCTCCCCAGCTGGTGGACCATTAATTTCCAACATGCAGAGAAAACATATTTGGGTGTTTGGTTAAGGTGTATTTGTTCCAAACACATTTATGATGCATTCTGTGTTCCTCAATCTTGCTTCTTTAGTTGAAAAATGTGTTCCTTATTTACACCAGTACAAAAGAGGAAAAATTGAGCATCCGCTTATTTTGCTTCCCATGGATTTTGCAACTGTCTTGAAAGAAACAAACAAACCAGAGAAAGGGTACATAAGACAGGCTCTCAAGATGTCTTCCATTGCTAATTAGTTGCTTACCTTACAGAGGCACAGGCCTGGAAAGCAAAGATGTATTAAAGAAAGCAAGCAAGCTAGATCACTGCATATTGATCATGTAAGGTGTTGAAGGGAATGGTTGAGACTACTACTGAACACCCACATCATAAGGCAAATCCTTAGTGGGTGTAAGGATTTTGCATTTATCATGCAAAAAGAGAACTTTTTTTTTGTTTTTGGGTGGTGGGGAGGGGAGAAGGTAATAAATTAATTCTGCAGATATTCATAGGGTGCCTCTTCTGAGCATGAGTGGCATGGGAGTACATGTGAAGGTGTTAATTTGAAAACTGAAATAGTGGCTGGTAGGAGCAGGCATCTTTGAATGATCAGAGGTGGCAGTGCAGTAGTATGTAAAAAATGTTATGTCGGGATTCAGGCATAGAAAGACCGTAAGAGGGAAGCTAAGAAACTTGTTTGTGATGGGGAGCCAGAGGAAAAGCAAGGGCAACATTGGATCCCTGATGAACCAGATGGGGTAACTGACAACTGACGCCCAGGAAAAAGCCAACATATTAAATAGGTACTTTGCGTCGATCTTTCATCAGTCCCATGGGACTGATGGGTCCAAGGATCTTCCAAGGTCCCTTCCAGCCCTAATGTCTATGAAATCTATGAAAATTGGTTTATGGAACTTCTGTCCCAGACCCCTTCTTGGTTCAAATCAAATCAGTCCCCCAGCATCCCAGCATGCTTTCCAGCCCTGGGCTGGGCTGTGCTGTCTGCTCCAGAGAGTAGGGCTGGCTCCGTCCCCCTGCTCCATAGCTGGAGCAGTGGGAGCTGACTGACAAGGGATGGATGGGGCAAGCCCAGCTGAGGATACAGTCCAGTCTCGGCGGGGGTGGGATTTCCTCCTCCTCCCTCCAGGGAAACCCTGCCTGGGGACCAGGGATGGGGAGTTAAACACCCCTTCCCCTGCTCAAACTTACTGCTGGCTGCAACTGTGGACTACAAATCCCAGAGGCATCTGGTATCAATTTTTGGAGGAATGCACATTGAGCTTGCCTTGGCTGAAACAGATGATCTAACAAGTCTTACTAACTTTCTTCTGTGAGCCTCATGTTGGTCACAGCTGGACAACACTGGTGTAATGACTACCATCAAGTAATTAAATAGACTACTTTGGGGATACTTTCCTAGTATCTTCCTGAAGTATTGGGCCTATAACTTGTTCTATTGTAGCCAAATTGTTTCATGAACTTGTGCATTGCATATATAATATATATTAGCAGTGAGGTTCCTGGAATATTGACCTTTGTTCCTTTATGAGTGTTATTCTTGTAGCATAAAGGAGTCTAGGGTCAAACAATTATGCTTACATGGAGGCAAGTTTTTAATTAAACCAATGCTTTTGACTTAAGCCATGATAGATTCTTCTTTCTGTTTGTCTTTGCCATGCCAGTACTCTGTCATATTTTGGATTAGATAGATATTAGTGTATTCATTTTGAGTGATGTATTTCTTGAAACAAATAATGAATCATAGCCCATTGAGAGCATTCCCATGAAGTTTGCAACTGACTGTGTTTATCAGGATTTTTATGAGAACACTGCATTTCCATTAAAGAGTACTTTTCACTCTAATCTATCAGAAAATGCAACATTGTTTGGTGTATAAAATATTAAAAAGAGGATCTGAATACTCTTCCTAGGCAAGGAAAAAATTCTGCACAATGAAGAGGGTCTGAGTTGTCCTGTTTGTTTTTTTTCTTCAAATTGCTTTGTAGTTAGACAAGTTTTTTTTCTGATCTCTCAAAGTATAACCCAATGGGAGTAGTGCACAGTAAGACACATTAAATAGCTGCTATATTAAATGTGGACTAAAAACATCACCTTGAAAATCCACAGAGTTGACCCACCACTTGCTTTACTAAATAACATCTTTGATATTTGCAATTTGTTTCTCCAGCCCCTTTTCCATTCCAATATTCTCTCTGTAAAGCAATGCAATTATGTATTATACAACTTGTTTAGGAGATTCACTCTCACCAAGTCTCAGGTGCTGTGATTATGAAAAAGGAAATTAAAACGTAATGGTTCCATTATTCCCAGTCTATTCATGAGATGTAATCTTGTCTCCTGATAAATGGCTGTCAACAGCTACTTCCATGCCATTAGCACTCCTAACCTGGGATTCCCTTTTTTTATTTACAGTATCCATGATGGGCCTTATATTGAAACACACAGTTTATTTAAAATCCTTGAAATCCTGTAATGTTTTTATTCCCTAGACTTCATCCCAAAGAGTAATAAAGAAACCATTTTTCATCCTCAGAAATTGGCAGGGAAGGAGTTAAACTTCTTCTCTGGGTTAGAATAATGGCCACAGGTGTTCCCTCTCCGTGCTGGAGAGGTGATTTGAACCAGGTATGGGGAATTTAATTAATTAAGTAGTTTGCTGTGTTTGGAGCTGGGGCTTGAGTGCAGCGGTCTGCAGGAGAGAAGCCCTCAAGTGTTTGCTTTTGATTGTTCTGCAAATATTTTGCCAAGGTGAGGCACAATTTATAATACTGCTGTTGGGATT
>NW_005843227.1:6325-7922 GCF_000455745.1 Alligator sinensis
CTCCTATTCTTCTCTCACTTTTCTTATCTCTTCATCCATTTTCTTTTCCAACACGCTAATTGGTACCTTAAAAAAGACATAGCCATCCTTCAGCATTTATGATGGGTGCTCATGGTCCTTGTGGTGTTTAAACAAAACATTACTTGAGGTGGAGAGAGATCATAAGAAGCAGATTGAGGATTTCTTTGCCACGGTCTATTCATGCACAGGTAAGCTGTGTACAAATCTGCAATAACTTTGTATGTGAACATTTTTAGCATACTTTTAAGTTCAGCTCAATGTAATGCAGCTAACTCTGGGAATCCTCTAGAATTGTTATGGTTCTGCTTAACCTCAACATTTATTTCCAAGCACTACTTTTACAGTAGGGACTTGGTTTTTTGTTAGTTGAGTTTGGGGGGGTGGGATTAAATAAATTTTGTTTTGTTTTTAATTGAGCTGAGCTGCATAGAACCCATGCTGAAGCTCTTTCAAATTGTCCATAATGGAAATCAGTGAAGAGTAGTTAGTATGCTGTTAATTCACACCCTATCTTCCTAGGCAGGCACACAAGTCCTAAACATTGAAAATGTTAAAGGCCACATTGGTACTGATGTGGTAAGACTTTTGGCGCTCATGTTCTGCAGCATGTCGATGCTTCATCTTGATGCCGAGTATAAAAATGCCACCTTTAACCTTTTACAGTAGTTACTTTCCCTTCTGGGGTTGGTAGTGCAAATGTTTTTAAAACTAGTTTTGCTCCCTATCCATATGCTGTTAATTGGATTACTTAAATAAAGGTTGTAAAATTCCCCAGTTTTCAGGCTTGATTTCTTTAGTTGTTGTTGTTATGATTTGCTTTGGAAGGGACAAGGTGCTTTCTCGACATTCAAGAAGGGACACCCCAGGAGAACGAAGCGGATATTAAGCAGGGACATGTACGCACGCACGCACATGCATGCACTCGCACATATGCATGCATGCCTGCATGGATGTGCATGCATGTACCTGGGGTCTGTGTACAAATCCCCAATATTCACAAAGGCAGCAGAATAGATTTTTAGAGGAGATGACCACCACAGCTTGCCTTGAATGTTGTTGGACTTGTGTTTGTTTGGTACCTTGTCAAGTAATTAACCCAGAGTAGGACTGGTTGACAAAAACCTGACCTACCTTGTGTATGTGGTATGGGAAAGGGAATGGTTTGAAGTACATCTGCCTAAGCCTGGAAAAGTCAGCCTAGCAGGTGTGGCAAACCTCCTCCTGTGTCTAGAAAAGTGAGGTAGTTAGCTGTGTTAGTTTGAAGTCAGGCAGAGAGCAAGGCAGGGTTGCACCTTCAGGTTTGTGCAGACATTTGCACCTGGTCTGTGCTCATGTATCTTACTGTTAAGCTGTGCCATGATAGATCAGGAGCAGCAAGTGCACACCTTGGCTGGTGCCAGGAATTCCATGTAGGTAATTTGGGGTGGATAGAGGGCCTAGCAGGTGGAGGGAGAGGAGAGGGAAGGACAAATGACCCTGCTGTGGGGAGGGGTGTTGATGTGTCTGGGTGGGGCTGTAGTTCCAGGGGTGGGGCAATTGGGGAACTAAAAACAGCCTAGTCAGAGTTGGGAGGCAG
>NW_005843227.1:8834-10600 GCF_000455745.1 Alligator sinensis
GTGAGATGAGGCGGGGTTTTGTGGGGGGGGGGGGTTCTTAAAGGGCCAGAGCTGCCCTGTGTGGGGCACCCATGGGGGGGAATGGGAGAGCCCACCCCATGCACCAGCACCTGCGAGGCCAGGGCTTTTTTTCCCCCAGGTGCTGGAAGCTGGGCAGGGCAGCCATTGCTGGGCTGGGAGAGTGGGCAGGGGATGGGCTTGGCCTGGCTGAGTCAGAGATTCGGCTGAATCAAGTCAGTACAGTGAATCAAATCACCAAATCGAATCACTGTTCCCCAAATCAGCTGAATCCAAAGCAAATACTAACCACTTCGCACAGGCCTGTTGGCTAACCATATGTGCAAGTGTTGGTTTGCTTCAGTATCAGTGCTTGGCTCCTCCAACTGGGAACACTTTGGTTCCTCTCCTTAGCTGCAGTTGGTTCAGGTTAATTTGTAGAGTGAATCATTACAATTCAGAAGTGTATTTCTTTTGTGGCTTTAATGTGGCACTTGCATTATGCCTTTGAACAACAAAAGTGTTAGTTATTACACTTCTCACACAGCTACACTTTAAAAGACAGCTTTATGAGGAATATTTCAAAGGATCATGGCCAAGTGCATGCAAAGTCCCATCAAAGCAAATGGCAGTAAGAGCAAACAGGTGAGGCAACAGGTGCCAGCCAAGGTCTTCCACAATTGATTTTTCAAGTCTGAATTGGCAGCCTCAGACACACTTCCAGCCCCTCCGGGGGCTCACTGGAGTTCTGCCGCTGTTTCCTCCATCAGAGAAAGTGTCCCTAGGAATTACTTAAGATGGCAGCTGTTGGCCCTGCTTCAGTATAGGCAGGAAGTCTGCTTTACTGCCTGCTGTCTTAATGACACTATGCATAATGCTACCAAGTGGGGTTGTAGTGCGCAGGTTTGTTATTACCCTGAAATAGAATAGTTTTCTGATAGCATACTGTTAGGTTAACAATAATTTAGATTATTAAGAAGTATAGCTTTACAGCTAAATACAAGGCATAACCTGCGGCCTAGCAATGCAGCTGACCACAAGACAGATTGATAGCTAAGCCTTTGCTTGTGTCAAGTAATCATTTTAACTGTATTAAGCATTTTCTGAGTTAAAAGCAGCAAGTATCTCTGTGTCTGTGTGCTGAAAAATCAGCTACAGCAAGAAGTAAGATAAGACAGGGAAACCATTGTTCTGGGTGCACTGGTTGTGTCCTTGAGAAGTATCTACTACTGTGTAAGGTTTTGCTAACATATTATAATGTTACTGTTACTTAACTTTCAGCTTTTAAAAAGTGCTAGTTCAGCTTAATAGAAATATGCTGTTACAAAGATTTGAAAAGCACCGCCCAAGTATTGCTTTTTTTGTTAACCATGAAGTCTTGCCTTGTTGTAATAAGTATAAAAGATCACCTCACCCTTAGGGGGGGGCCATTTTGCCTTTTGCTGGCTTTATGGTCTTTGCTCGAGCAAATAAACAGCTGTCTTTCTTTACCCGCGTTGTCTGTCAATCAAATTACAGCTAGACAACGAACCTTAGGGAGATTTCTCCCACCACAATTTGGCGACCCAAATGGGACCCGTCTAGCTTGACGCCTTTGGAGACCTCCATCCCCCGACACCCCAGCGCGCACCAGGTGAGCTCCCCTATTGGGTTAGTCTCGGGAGGTGGACGGTCCCCTCGGGACCAATAAGGCGAGATCCTCAAGTCGGGTAAAGGAACGGTACCGGCGAGTACCTCAGGTCAGGTATGTTTTTGGTTTCTATCTGGTT
>NW_005843227.1:13545-14865 GCF_000455745.1 Alligator sinensis
TTATGCAGCATACGTGGTCTGTTTGCTTACACATAATGGTGATGAACGTTTCTATTGTTCTCCTTCAATAGCACAGTAAAATCTTTCTTTATTGACTACTGGTGGAAATAGCTAAAATTGCTTTCCTGTTAGGGATTGCTTTAAAAGACCAAATAAGACTACAGTATGATCATGGCTATCCAAACTACATGGCTCTCATGTGTTCGACTTTCAGATTCAACCCTAATTGGGAATACCCTATAGAATATAATCTTTTCCTTACTGCCACCTTTTTAAATAGGTTTTGGAGCCACCCCGTAGATTGTAATAGCATATGGTGTATTCTGTTATTGAAGCCTACAAAGCCAGTCACCAACTTTATTCTCTCTGAGCTCAGGGGTTTGATTCAGTGCTGCACCACTTAGAAAGACAGCATAAAGCACATAACCAAGGGCAAACCAGGGTCTGTGGTGATGTAGAGCAATCACTGTGCTTTTCTGATCTTGGGGTTCCTTATGAGCTGAGAGAGACACCAGCATAGATGACAGAGCCCATCTAAGAGTTGTCTCCTTGAGCTGCCCTTCGGTCCTCATGGCTGCCTGAAATCTCTGTTGTACGGCCCGCTGAAGGCTCCTCCCCTGATGTTTCTTTATGCTGGAGCATTTGAGGGAGATGCTTGGAGGACATCCATGCACGTCTATTAGGCTGAGCCCATGCCATCCCTTTTAAGGAGTGAGGAAAAATCAGGGAATGAAGATCTCACTTCACAGGACATTTAGATTATAAGCTTATGCAATTCAGTGGAGCTTTTCTATAAAGGAGATGCTTATTCAACATACAGCTCGAATAAGTATTTAAATGGGTACAGAATAATTTGGTTGGTAAATGTAGTGTTTGTTTAATGATTTCTGTCTGGTGAGGTCTGAAGGCCAGTTATATAAAGAGTATCAGCATGTCACTCCAAAATCCATGAGTTGACAACAAAGTAATGGAAAAAAACAGACCATCAGATCTGCATCCCTTCCAGTAGACCCTTTTGTTCTTTAAGGAAGCGTATATAATGAGCGTTGTTTTTTTGTTTTCTTTTTTTGCAAAGCAAATGCATCTTATTTAGTTGCCCAAATTAGAGCTGCTTGATTCTTAAATGAGAATGCTGTGAGCTTTTGAAGATCTGTACCAAAGTATGGAGTGCAAGAGGTGCCTAATTTTGAAATACTGATGTGAATGGCAGGACATACACGAGGGTAGATGTACTGTGCACGTCGTCTGCCTGTTTGCGTTGAATGCATGGCCCAGTTAGCTTCTTTCCCAGCCATTTCATAGAATCATAGAAAATTAGGG
>NW_005843227.1:15159-15541 GCF_000455745.1 Alligator sinensis
CCCTTCTGGGAGTTGAAGGCTGCTATCAAATCTCCTCTCACTCTGCCCTACTCCAGATAAAATAAGACCAGTTCCCTGAGCCTCTCCCTATAAGTGATGTGGCCCAGCCCCCTAACTCTTTTCACTACCCTCTGCTGGGATCTCTCCAATTGTTCCACATCCTTTTTGTAGCCGGGGGATGGGAGCAAAACTGGACACACTACTCCAGATGTGACCTCACCAGTGCTGAATAGAGGGAAGAATCACTTCCTTCAGTCTGCTGGCAGCACTTCTACCAATGCAGCCCAGTGTGCCATTAGCCTTCTTGGCAACAAAGGCACACTTTCTGGCTCATATTCAGCTTCTTGTCCATTGTAAGCCCCAGGTCCTTTTCTGCAGAGCT
>NW_005843227.1:15644-21801 GCF_000455745.1 Alligator sinensis
GTTGAGGTCTCTCTTAATCCTAGCCCTACCCTCCAGCATATCTACTGCTCCCCCCACCTTGGTGTCATCTGTTGGTTGCTCTGAACATACCATTTGTACATGAGGTTATGATTGCAGTCTATTTAAATTATATGTGCATATATTTGGTTGTAAGCCCTGTTCCTGAAAGTACAAAAGCATATGAATAGCTTCACTGGAGGCCGATACCAGATATCACTTTTTTTAGGAGCCAGTATAACCCAATTTTAGCTATGTTGCTACACTTAAAATATTCACAAACAGTTTTTCATTGCTTTTAAGTCACTGAACATGAGAAGCAACAGGGAGTAGGTAGGTCCTTGTACTGTATACTTAGCGTGACAAAATAGCTCACATATTCCAAAGTTGTGTTTAGAGGAAAAAAGGAAAGCTGTATTTGGACAGTGTTAATAAAAATGAACTGCTAAAATACAGAGAGGAGAATATAGACTCTAGGACTGCTAAGGAATGTGATGCTTTACTCTCATCCATTATTTTCACTGGACTGTTATTCTTTGGGAAATATGAAGAATGAAGACCAAACCTGAGGGAATTCAGGTGGTGAACTCATCAGGGCTTGGTTCATTTATATGCAGAAGGCCATGATGATATGCTTTAGAATAAGTAGCACTTTATCATGTTCCCTACCTTTTATATAGCACGTTTCCATTTTACAAAGGGCGTCACAATCTTTTTCTTTGTTATAGTTGGGGAAACTTAAGCAGAGGGAAGTGAAATAACTTGGCTCAGTTGACCCGGTGGGTCAGTAGCAGAGCTGAGAATATACATGAGGTCTCTGGAGTCCTGTAATTTTTCCCTTAGATTCTGTTACTTCTCTTAAGTGGTGCCTTCTTGAACTCTTGCCTGCCCACAGGGTAAATTTCTTGTGCTAGTGAATGTCTTGAACAATACTAGAGAAACAAGGCATTGAAGATACTATGCATTTTGTTATGCTTTTTGCTTAGGAAGAGCTCTTTTGCAACCGGAAACGGACTTCATCTTTATTTAGTTGGTTCTGTTAAAAAAAGACAACCATAGATTTTATTTGGTTTAAAAAATGCTGTGACTAGAACTTTTTTCCATGCTTGGAACACTTGGAGAGTGATTAGAGAGAAGATTTTTTTTTTTTTTTTTTTTTTTTTTTTTTACTCATTTTCCTTTTTGGAGACAGTGATCTGAATCACGAAATCACTGTCCCCTAAATCCAGTCAAATCTGAATCAAATACTGCCTGCTTTGCACACCCCTACTCTTTGATATAGTTTTATTTGTTGTATTTTTTTCTTATGGTTAATGGGAATAAAATTATACCACAAAACCATACCAATGGCCACCAAAAAGTTGTCAACTGGTATATTTTGAAGAAAAACCTATGCTGAAAGCTTTGAGGAAATTTTAAGGCTGTCATTTTACCTCTAGGAAACTTATCCAAAGGATGAAATCCTATGCTGAAAGCTTTGAGGAAATTTTAAGGCTGTCATTTTACCTCTAGGAAACTTATCCAAAGGATGAAATCCTGGTTGCATTCAAATCCATGCTAGTTTTGACTCTGTCTTCTATGAGGCCAAGATTTCAGGTAGAAATAATTGAAATCGGTGGAAAAATTCCCAGGCTTGTTTCATCAGGCTGCTAATTGGTCCGAATCTCAATTTTATACACACGGAGACCCCCGCCCCATACACAGAGAGCACCAGTCAGTCGCTTGACGTAAAACATGTCTGGGCAGTATTCCGCTCATTTCAATCAATGGTTATCACATTGGTTAGGCTTGCTAGGCATGGAAGCAGTGGTCTCCGTTTTAAAATGTATATTTGCAAGAGTAAAAAGGCTTGGAATATTTCAATCTAACTTCTTCTAGGTAGCATGGCCTCTTTGGAAAAAAATGTTTAGCCAACCACTTGCTTTATTTTCACTTCGTCTGGGCAGTATTCCGCTCATTTCAATCAATGGTTATCACATTGGTTAGGCTTGCTAGGCATGGAAGCAGTGGTCTCCGTTTTAAAATGTATATTTGCAAGAGTAAAAAGGCTTGGAATATTTCAATCTAACTTCTTCTAGGTAGCATGGCCTCTTTGGAAAAAAATGTTTAGCCAACCACTTGCTTTATTTTCACTTCAAATTATATTGTATAGTATGTGTATCCTCTTAAAATTTCAAACTCAGTATTATTTTATAGGTTAAGAGCATGCCTTGCTCTGTGTAGATATTTTAAAAGTTGGTTGATAAAACAAGTTCCATCATCTCAAAATGACAGCCGACCTTCTTAGAGACAAATTGATTGCTGCTTCATTTTTGTGCTTGTGTCAGCTAACCTTGGCAAACAGAATCCTACTTGTGTTGGGATGAAACTTGTAAATCTCCCTTCACACACACTCATGTCCTATGGGTTGAAATTCCTTCCAGGACCAGGGTCCAATATTTCCCTTGTTCTTTTCCTTGCCTTTTTCTCTTCTTCTTTAGGTTGCAAGAAGTTAAAGCTTTTATACATAGGAAAGCTTATTAAGACAGCCCTGAGTTGCATATTCCTTTGGTGAAAGAAAGCCTAAGTCAAGAGCCCTAACTTGAAAAAAGAATTCTTTCACTGCGGGACATGTTCAAACATTACTCTAGGCAAGACTTTGATATTATTGAATGACAATGGAAAAACCCCACAGTCTTAAAAGTTCTTAAAACTCTGTATGAAGTAAGCATTAGAACACCATGTAGGAAGCATGTTAGAAGTAAGGGTAGTTTAAAATGATCGGATACAATGTTTATTCCTTTGAAAAACATTTTGTAGAAATAAAAATGTTCACTCTCAGTGAAACTTCATCTAAAAAAACCCAAAACAAGGCATTTCATATTGAAACATTTGGATCCAACCTTTTCAACTCTTCACGTAGAATTTTTTTTATTTTTTATAATGTAAGCTGTAATGGAAAACAAATTTGAATTGTGAAGGAACATTTCAGTTGACTCCAAATGAAAACATTCATTTCAAAAGATGCTTTGTTTTAATTCCAGTTCAGAATAGAAACCTCTTTTAAAAAAATACCCCCTAAGCAGAAATATCCCAGTTACTGCACATCTCCAGTAACTGGCATAAAGCTCGTTGTTCAGATGGATCTGCTTTAGGGCACCAATAAATTAAATTATGTTAAAGAGGCTGAACAATGTATTCTAGGCAGGGTGAGGAGCCCATATGCTTGATTCCTTGCTTTGTTAGGCCTTGGTTTGTTTTGTTGCATATTCATCCTTCATCTCGTGGTCAATTTGCTCTCTGTTTGTCAAAGCAATTAATATTTAAACCCAGGCGTGCTCCTTTATAGCTCATTGCATCAGCGCAGCAGTCTGAATTCGTAAGAGATGCTCATCACTGCACAGAATTCTGGGATAAGTTGATTTCACCACTGCTTCCCCTACCATTTTCCCTTGGAGAGTACCATAGTAAAATATAACCTAATGGGGCAGGGGCATCCAAGGCATTTTGTCTTTGCATTGTCCTGCTGAATGTGCACTCAGTTATGGCTCTTGTGTCCCTGGGCAGTTTATATGGAGGCACTTGAGTTGCCCATATATCAATGACCTCCTCTCAGGCTAAGTAGAGACTAGTATATTTGGAGCCAGCTTGACCGCAGGAGCTGCTGGTGCAAAGAAGATCTTAACTCCATCTGCCTTTCAGGGCTCCACTCCTGGACTGGTTGCCAATGAAGCCTGGAGAGCCCAGTCCACTCTGCCATGGCATCTGCCATTCGGTAGCGTTTCCTCCACCAGGGATAAAGACTCGTACCTCCCCACAAAGTTGCTTTGCCTCCAAAGCCGTTGGCACCATAGAGGTTGCTAAGTTAGTTGCCACCACCCGGCATTGTGTTGACAGCTGCAGGTAGTACTGTCTGCCATCATAATGCAATCGGGCTATTGCATGAGTAATACTGGGTTAAGTGTAGTCCGCCGTTGCACGTTTCCTTGCCGGTATCGCGCTGGCAGGATCTTGCTTTTTGCCTGGTGCAGTGAGGGTGTGAAGCTTCTGTTGAAACCGTTTTGGGCAGCTAGAAATGACCTTTGCTGTTGCTGGGACTGGAGAGGAGAGCAGCCACCTGTGACTTGGGAGCTCAGTTAGGTAACTAATCATGATTGACAACTAGAACCTAGTCTCCAGCAGCAGGGAGAGCAAGGAATAACTAAGGGGGAGTAGCAATCCTCTCCATCATATACGCACTTGATAAGTGAAATCTTTTTTTTCCATTGTCAACCTTGGTTGAAGTTTGAACAGAGAAACACCATTGTATTGTATTCCTACTTTATGTAGATGCTTAGGAAGAGCTCTTTTGCAACAGGAAACAGACTTCATCTTTATTTAGTTTCTTCTGTTAAAAAAGACAATCATATATTTTATTTGGTTTAAAAAATGCTGTGCCTATAACTTTTTTCTATGCTTCAAACACTCGGAGAGTGATTAGAGAAAAGATTTTTTTTACTCATTTTACTTTTTTCTATCTTGATTTGAGATGCAACAGTTTCAAGGCACAGTATCAAGTCTCAGCAAGTGAAGTAGAAAAAGGAACAAAAAATATGCAAAGGCTAAACACTTGCACCTTTTGTGTATGTGTTATATATTACACACCTGCCTTTCTATATAGTCTCATATATAAGGTTTCATATAAATCTTTGGGCTTGGACTTGATTCTCCTGTTGCTTATACGGCGGGGGGGGGGGGGAAGAAATGAGAATAACTCAACAGAAATAAAGGATTTACATCAGTGTAAATCCTGAATAGGGCTCCCCCCCCCTTGTGTTTAAAGGGAGGGAGTAAGTTACTGGAAAATGGCTCAAGTTTCCCTTCTAATGCTTCAAACTAGTGATGGAAAAAGGGGTAGATGTAGTGAAGGAAATCATACAAAGGGGCAGGTGTATGTGATGTGGAAGGTTTCAAAGTCCTAATGGCTTCTTTGTCTCTATATAGCATATAACATTATGTTGGAATATAGTAAATGATAGGGCACTCTGTGCATTCTCTCTGTGCAATGTGCAAGGATTGTAAGGCTAGGGAGAGACATTACACATAAACCAGTTGAAGGAATCACAAACTGGTTTAAACCTTTAACAGAACAGATGTTCAGTGCACTTAAACCAGTTTGAAAATGGCTGAAATGGGCTTGAAATAAACCTGGTTGAAGGTAGTATCAGACTTTAACAGATTTGGATCAAACTGGTTCGTGCAATGTCTGTCCCAGACACCTTGCTGGTTTAAGTTAAATCAGACACCCCAGCATCCTGGCATGCTCTCTGGGCTAGGTGGGGCTCTCTGCTGCACAGCAGGGCTGGCCCCTCCCCTCTGCTCCCTGATTGGAGCTTGGCACAGACTACAGGCATCTGTCTGGCTTCCCCTTTGCCACTCCCTGCTAAGCAGGGATTCTGCCAGCCCTTAGGCAGACACACAGCCTTAGCTAGCAGACCACATGCTGGCTGTGGTGTATGCTGTGGCAGACTGGACAAAGGGAGAATCAACAGGTAGCTGGTAATGTCCCTGTCTTGTTTTCTTAATGAGGTGGTGAACACTGAGTTAGAGGAGATAAACACTGTTATCAATTCCTGGCTGGGCACTTCTCTAAAGCTGTCCTTCATTATCAAAGACCACAGACACTGCCAAACAAGATTTAAATGTTGCCTATTAACCATGCTTATTGAAATGCTGAAAGGAATGTTAACTTTCTGTCCACATTTTAATGAAGATTAAAAATACAAGCGCAGATCTGATTTTCTATTATTATCAATCAAGTTGGTAAACTCAACAACTGAGATGTTCAGAAAACAGATCTTTTATCCTAAGTCAGGGTAAATGAAAAGCATTTATGAACTGTTTCTCGTGACAAAAGTCCAAAAAAATAAGGGGTCAATTAAAATGCCTCATTTTACTACAGTATATGCATTTAATTTTAGTTTCAATGTTTTTAATAAAAACATTTCAAAGAGTTCTCATATGAACAAATATTTTGTCTAAAAATATTTAACGGAGATGTTATAAAATACATCTCCAACATATTTTTTCAAAGAGGAGTTTTGTCAAATTTGATAAGACTTCATGAAACCAATCTGTTTTCTCATAATCATAGGGCATTTTCTATCAAAAATGGTTTTGAGGAAATTTTTCTGCCTGGCTC
>NW_005843227.1:22592-29228 GCF_000455745.1 Alligator sinensis
TTAATTTCTCTCTTGTCATTTACACTTCTTTCTGAAGATGTTTCATCAGTTTAAAACATTCATTTTAATCCTACTATATAAATGTTTCTGGCTGCATAAAAGAATATGATTGTAAACTGTTTCTTACTAGCCTCAGTGACTCCAAGCCACATGCAGAAAGGTTAGCTTTCTATAAATGAGGAGTCCCTAATGGGACATGAGGTTTGGCTAATAACTTTTCTTAAACTCAGTTTGGTTGGACTTATGACCTCTACTTCCTTGGAAGTCAATGGAGCTGCAGATGCTCAACAGAAGTGCCTAAATAATAGAGTTTTGTTTCGAGTTGACTCAAGGTTTCTTTTGAAAATTTTTTTTTTTGGTCTCAAAGTAAAAAAGGGAAGTTGAAACATTGTTTTCCAACAACAGTGAAACAAATTATTTTTACATTTTCAAAATCCCACCCCCACCCACACACTCCTTTTTTGTGTGTCCAAAACTAGTAACCTGATATGACCCCAATTCACAAAGTTTTACCCTATCCCAAAACAGCCTGTTTTTGGCAAAGTATTCACCAAAAATATTTTCTCTTGTTTCGATGTTTATTAGTAAAGAGTGATGTCTGTCTTTTTCCCGTTATTCTCACCCCCTGGATTGGAAACAGAAATACCACTGACGATGCTAACTGTGCAGCCTTTTCAGTTACCTTGCTAATGAATAGGCAGTTTTGAAAGCCTGTTCTCACAAGATTGCATGTTTTGAGATTAAGCAACCACACCTACTTGGGTATTTAATCATACATAGTACGTAACTACCTGCTCTGTAAATGGATAAAGTCAGTACTCCAGGTTTAGACTAATATAGCTAAATTTTTAATCTAATGAAAGTCAAATTTGTCATTCTTGCTCCTTTTGCTATCCTTTTTCTACATTTCAGTTTGACAGTGGCACACTGGATAAAGTGTACTTTTCTTTGCACTTAATAATAAATGCCATGCTATTTTATTGTTTTCTATTGATTTTTGGACCTTCTTCACTTTTTGCCAATTGTCTCCCCAAAGCACATTTTCTCATGTGTCTGTTTTAAAGAAAATAACTTACTGACAAATAAAAATATTTTACCTGCCTATATGTTGCTAGGATTGGTATATTTTAAACTGAGACTGTTGTTTTCTGACATGAGCGGCAGTTTGTTTCTTCCTCTTGAGTGTGCACGCACAATAGGAGAAGAATTTATTGCCTTTCCTTCTCTAATGACAGGATGCTGATTCTATACAAGAGGCCTCCCTTTGGACAATTCTTGATTTAGGAGATTAACAGATCCCCAGATATGTGGAATTCAGTTCTCTTCCTCTTCTGCTTCTTCCAGAAGACCATCTTCCTTTGAGTGTTGCTGCAGGAAAGGTATGTGCGTACACATGAACAACACTGAAAATTTGAAAACAAATGCCTGGAAAAGAGAAGGGTTCAGACTTGTGTGGGAACAGATATGCTCCTGTATTCACTCCTCATCTACCTTTAAGCCTACCTAAGTACAAATGCAATCAATAATGTTTTGTTAGGCAACCTTTGTCTGTCAGAAGGCAAACAGAAGGCTAAACCAGTGAAAGAGTCATTTAGTAGAAGTAACATTTAGTAGAAAGTGATGCAGCCCTTGTTAGAACACCTTCTCAAGCGTAATGGAGTTATGTATTGTGGGTAAAGAGTGAGGGCCAGATTGTTTTTTGAGTTGCCAAAGTGTAAATTAGAACTAACTCTGTGAAAGCTGTTTTGCATAAAGGGGACTCCTGGTCTGAGGCGCACTCGATGTTAACAGTTAAAATAGGAGAACTGGGAGCAGGAAGTAAAGTCATATAGCTGAGGTCATAGAGAGCACTTATGCACTTGTGCAGAGGCTGCTGTAATGCACTGAAATTCCAGCGTGTTGGAACATAGCAATTACCTCACTCACTAGCCTCCTGCATCTCCTGAATCAGCATCCCCACACCTAAAAATGATGGTGGGGGTGTTTGAAGTAAACTTCATTGAACATACTTTAGTTCAGGTGCCCCCACCACCATTTTTAAGCATGGGGGCACTGATACAGGAGATCTGTGGCACTTTAATTGGAGCGGATCTCGGAGACACTTTAATTTAAAGCACACCTCGCCTCCACCACTGAAGCACGTGTAAAAGTGCCTATAATGTATCAGGGTTGAAGCTGGGGCTAGAATTTAGGTCCTGAGCAGAGTATTCCCAGGAGCAAACTGATTTAAAAAATATGAGAATAACACTTGTGTGTTATGGCTAAATACAGACAGTCAAAAAGCCCAAGGCTGAATTGATTCAATCTTCACAGGTTAGTCTAAGCTACACAGATTGAACTGATATGAACAGACATTCACTTTTGATTCCAGAAATGCAGCTATTTGCCTGCAGTACCCCAAGGCACTTGACTACACCTCCCTGCTCAGCTGGAGCAGACGGCTTGAACCAAGGCTCGGCTGTCCACCCTATGATGGGGGAGGGGAGCAGTTATTAGGGGAGGTGCAAAGCATCCTGGGATGCTGGTAGACTGAGAGTTGACTTGATTCTGGAGAGGATCTGGGGCAGAAATTCAATAAACCGATTTAACCTAAATTAGTTGAGTCTACTACTATATCCATCCAGGTTTATCTTAAACTGGTTTCAGCCATTTTGAAAGCAGCATATGTGTACTGAACTTGTGTTACGTTACAGATCTGAACCAGTTTCTTATCACTTATGCCGGCTTATGTGTAATTCCTGTCCCTAGCCAAGATTTGTAAATAAGTTTGACAAGCCACCGCCAAGCATCTCCTTTTTCATCAAGGACCCTCATTTGTGACCTTTCTTAAACAATGACAATGTCTGTGTTTGGGCAATATCTAATGCTAGATCCGAGCTAGGGTCTCTGCTATAGTATCTTATAACACGGTAGTGCATAGTCACAGTTACACCACCATCTCCAAATGGCAGTGCTCCTAGTGTGAGGGTAGGGGGAGAGTTGTGAATGACACAATCCTTCCAGCGTTCTGATCTACTCAATAAGTAATCTTTCCTTCTATCATACCCCTTTGATTTTTTCCTTTAGCTTTGGTAAACTTTCCCGTAGCATTTAGTTTTAGTCTTCATTTTTACTTGTCAAGGTAAGACATGCCTTGGAAAATACTCTTGGGACCCTCATTAGAGGCAGGAGAATTAAGCAAGTGCATCTGAAAGCAAAACCAGGGCTCAAGTTAGTGGTTGCTTTCTGTAAAGTTTTGGAGGTGAAATCGTCCAATTGAGATCAAGGAAGCTTAGACCTGGCTCCCAACCAAAAAGCTCTCAAAGCGAAGCATCCCAGGAGGATAATGTTTTCAAACTTTGAAATCTCAAATGGTTCACTGCTCTTCTAAATACAGTCTCCCATCAAAATAACCTATATAGAACGTGTTGAACTGAAATGAAAAAGTAGTTTTCCTATACAAAGATCAGACAATTGATTGTGGCCTATAAAGCTGCCAGTTATAGAAGATTTGCTTGTTGAGTATTTTGAATGTACCACAAAGTACAATTCTGGTACTTTGAAATCTCAAATGGTTCACTGCTCTTCTAAATACAGTCTCCCATCAAAATAACCTATATAGAACGTGTTGAACTGAAATGAAAAAGTAGTTTTCCTATACAAAGATCAGACAATTGATTGTGGCCTATAAAGCTGCCAGTTATAGAAGATTTGCTTGTTGAGTATTTTGAATGTACCACAAAGTACAATTCTGGTTTCCAGGCACGGTCACAGACACTTAGTGCGACTGAACAAATGACATGTTTTAAACAAGGTGGAGCAATTCACCATGGCTCCAAAAGAGACCCCACTGTAAGCTTTGAATTGACATCGATAGGTCTGGGCAATTAAAGCTTTATGATGATGATTGCATCAGCCCCATCAGCCAAATTTATTCCATCTCCTTTCAGCATATCACAATTTGAAGCTCCAGGATTTGGTCAATGAAATGCTTCTCCCACTAGCAATGCTGATCTTTGGGAACGTTGCTTCTCAGTCAGTAGGTTAAGTTCTCACTGGACATCACAAAAGACAGTCAGAATTAGTGAATAGTGTTGAAAAATGGATTGCAATCTAAAGCCCATATATGCATACATATGTGTGTGTATGTGCTTTAGATTGTAATCCATTTTTCAACACTATTCACTAACCCTGTCTGCCTTTTGTGATGTCCATTGAGAGCTTAACCCACTGACCGAAAAGCAAGATTTTCTCACTGGACATCACAAAAGACAGTCAGAATTAGTGAATAGTGTTGAAAAATGGATTGCAATCTAAAGCCCATATATGCATACATATGTGTGTGTATGTGCTTTAGATTGTAATCCATTTTTCAACACTATTCACTAACCCTGTCTGCCTTTTGTGATGTCCATTGAGAGCTTAACCCACTGACCGAAAAGCAAGATTCCCAAAGATCAGCAAATATCATACTTGTAAGGATGAGAAGTGTGGAAGAGCAGTGTGCATGTTATAGATAGATAGATAAAATAAACATGCACACTGCTTTTCTACACCTCTCATCCCTAAAGGTCTGATATTCTTTGTCAGGTCCATGAAATTGCATAGACAAATGCATGCATGTCAGTTAAGTTAGGTGCATCATTACCATCACTGTAAGGAAGTTGTGACAATTTTGGACAAATGATCCAGTAACAGGCTGCCAACCGAGAAGGTTGAGCAATGCTGATCTAAAGCATGCTAAGATCGGAAATGGTGTCCTTTATATCCTGTTTTTGTTGTTGTTGTTTTGGTTTTTTAAAGCTTTTATCGGGGGAAGGTCTTGTGTGCTGAAATTACTAGCTCTGCCCACCCTGCTTTCTTTTCCTCCTTGCAAATATTGCAATTTAAAAAGTCAGTGTTGCCTCCCCTGCATTTCATCTCCCCATTACATGGGAGACTTGAGCGACTGACCTTCTAAATCAGCTTGCACAAGAAACAAGGTGAGACAGTAGGAGAAAGGTGTAGACTGAAATATTCTGGTTTCCTACCAATTGTATTTATACACAAGCTTACTGCTTAGATAAGAACAGCACTCTTAATTTAAGTGCATCCAAATGAGTGTAACCCAGACTGCAAGAGGACAATGAGTTGCCTTTGTCTCCACCAACACACTTGGAAATCTAATTAAAAATGTACATGGAAGATTTAACAGAAGTAAAGACAAACTTTTTCCAACAGCGAGTCTGCTGAAGACAAGGAGTAAGGTTGGACTCGTCGGAGTAAGTGAATCAAAATCTTTTCATTCTGCTCCTTCCAGGTTCAAGTGCCTAAAAGGATGCTTTGCTAAACTCTGTATTCTCAAATTGAAATAAAAATTGTTCACCTTCATGCAGAAATTAGTAGGTTCTGCCCTGCGTTAGGTATGCACCAGCGTATATATCATTATAATCGTATCTTCTGGGCTTTAAAATCTGCAGTCTTGGTGTAGTGCTATTCACTGGAGTGATGGTTTAGTGATGACTGTCTGAAGCAGACCCTCCAGCAACAGTTATTTATAGCCGCGTGTAGGGTCACCCTCCTTTTGCCTACACTCCTAACACCATACTTCACAGGCTGCTTATGGGGGTGATGCACAAACACTTTTAACATGAAGTACTTGAATTCTGCAGCCCATGAGAGGCTTTGTAAAGATTTTTTTTTATACCACCACACAACTACAGCAGGTACCTAACCCCCTTAGGTTCATCTGCAAATCCCTACTTATATTGCTGCTATGAAATCTTTTCACCCACCTCTGAAGTTCTGTAACAAGAGCCTTATGGCTGATGAAGTTGTCCAGCAAACACTTATTTTTCTAATACAGGCTGTAACTATTTCTATAGTATGGGAATGAAGTGTGTTGGCAGAGGATGTAAAGAATCCCATTACAGTCCCAGGGGTACGGTTCAGAGGTGGTTAGCTACATTAGTCTGAAGTCAGGCAGCAGACAGCATTGTAGCACCTTTAGATACTAACTGGTTCAGTGGCACCTGCTTTTTTAGGCAACCATCTATTTTGTCAGATGCTACAAATGGGCTCAGGGAAGGGTGGTGTGAGCCTTGCTCATTGCTCGAAGGCTGCCTCCAGTCAATCCAGCTGCAAATAAATAGGTGGTCATGCAGGCTGGAGAGTGGAAAGTAGGCAGATGTAGTTTTAGCCACATCACTGTCCTGTGCTGTTGGCTACAGAAAGTCGTGTGTTGTAAGCATGCCAGCCTGATGGGCTGCTAGCCTCCATCAGACTTGCATTCCCTTACATAAGATTTCTGTAGGAAAGTGTTCGTTTTCCCATCTTTACATATTATATAGGAATTTTCTGAGAGGACCTACAACGGTGTCCCTCTACCCCCACATAAACCTTTTTTGTTGTTTTTTTTGTCTTTTGTTTTTTTTTTTTTTTTGCAGCCTTAGATTTTAATAAGTCAATTGCTGGAGATAAACCATCATTGCTCCTGGTCAGGGAAGGCTTTGTACATCCTGAAACAGAACGGGATTAGCATGTGTGTGTGTGTGCGTGCGCGCACATATATTTTAAAGCTAAGCTTCTCAGCAACACCTGCTGCAGTATACTGCATTGCACAATTCTCTTGCAACAAATATATCCTCCTTCCAATATTTTAGCATCTCTGATAATACA
>NW_005843227.1:29712-31547 GCF_000455745.1 Alligator sinensis
AGAGACTGGTGACTTGGAGTTTTAGCCAGATGCTTGGCTACTGTGCCTGCTCGTAGACAGCACCCACGACTTCTCTTTGGAACAGCTTCAAGGACTTCGGCTGACTTGGCAGCTTCCAGACCCCTTCAGCTGAGTCATTTCTCGTAGCATTTGTCTCGGGCTGGCAGAATGCTTCTGAGAACCTGTCAATTGCCAGCTAAAACTCTGCTGCCCAGTACAACATGACTTGGAAGAAGAGCAGGGACTTTGCAAATATAAGCATACATATTTATACAAAGGGCTAAGACTGGGAGAATGGCAACACTAACACTGGAGGGTTTTCTTGAAGGTCTGCTGGACTGGGGTTTTTTGTTTTTGTTTTTTTTTCCCAGCATCTACAATATGCAACTTTAATCTGCTGCCCCAGAACTGGGTGCAGCATGTGAAATGTCTGCCTATTTCTTCCTTTCTCTGTCTTCATGATTGATAAGATCTGAATTCACTTGGAAAGTATCATGTCTCCTTAATACTGTGCCCTCTTACGTGGTTACATTTGCATTGAGGATCACGGAAGACTGAAATGAGACCTCATATGAATGCACAGCTGGTGCGTCTTCAAACTAATCCAGATCTTGCTTTGTGTGCTGCACAGCTTGACTGCTGTTCTTCCTAGTGCTGATCCCAGTGCTGTCCCTCAGCATGACTTGACTTTATCTGCTGCCTGGAACAGACTCTATTGTAAGATACCACCTTGACTTGTTTTTAAAAAAGAGAGAGCAAATAAACTTTTTGCTCTCAGATTTAAAAAAATGCTTTTGGTGCTGAAGGGGGTAGGTTGACAGCAGCAGAAATAGAACTGGCATCAAAGCTCTGCACAAACTCCTCAAACTATTATCTGAATATGGCTTGTGAAATGCATCGGGATGATAAGAAATATACAACCAGGAGAAAAAAACCTCCCTCATAACTAATGCAATTTAAGTATAGATCTGCAATTCCTTACAATTTCCCTGTGCTATGGCCAACTTGTTCCCTGCCCCAGTGGATCAATTAACTTTTCTGCACCATCTGTTCAACTGACTTACTTCTACTGATATTGTACCTCTGTGATGGCTTTTAACAACAGAAGGACTTTAGAAAGCTGGAGAGACAGCAGGTGAGAGCATGTGTGGTATCAGCAGTGTGCTGGAGTGCAATGCTTAACACTTCTCCCCATTTTCAAAAAGTTCTGGTGCCCTTCACTTCTCAATATATGCTGCTGCTGCTACCTGCCCAGCATTCAAAGCCATGCTATGATAACTGGCCACTGTTCAAAGCCCAGCACTCACGGGCCTGCAGACAGTAGCAAAGTAGCGCAAGCACAAAGAAAGAGCAGAAGAAGAAACTTTAGTGAAGAGATTGATTTACACTTTGAGGAGATTATCCCTGTAAAGTAAAGTGAAGGGGAGAATTTTATTTTTTAATTGTGAAAAAGCTTTCCGTATCCTTTGGAAACAAAGAATCAAGCTACCCCACCATGTACCATGCTAAACTGAACTTCAACCTTCTAAAAAACCCTTCAATAAATTGTTAATGTCAACCATAGCCACATTAAATTAAAAGGAAAAGAAAACAAAAAATCTTTTAAAAATTAAAAGTTGCAAAGTCAAGTGTTCAGAGGTGAGGCAGTGCAAGCACTTGGCTTGCTTACATAAAGTTTGGGAGCCTTGTGCTCCTGCATTTTGATTCGGCCTTTAAATATGCAGCCTAGACTTTTTCCCCAGGAAACTTGCTTCATTTGGTGTAAAGGATGGCGCTGCTGTATGAACAAATCAGGGCGGTAAAATGAAGGAGTCGTGTGCAACTCATCCATTATT
>NW_005843227.1:31816-39978 GCF_000455745.1 Alligator sinensis
CCACTGTGTCTGACAGGCAAGCAGAAACAGGCTGGGAAATTCCACATGCTGACAGGACAGAACGTGGACAACACAATGACCAGAGACCAATCACCAATGCCCAAAAATGAAGAGTCATCAGAGGGGGTAAAGGATACAAAAAAGGGGATTTCAGAGCAGCAAAGGGTCCCTAGGAAGGGAACCTGAGGTCACCATAGACAGAGGGCATACCACCAGCCTATCTTATCCACCCCATGGTGGGGGGTCCTCAGCTTCCAACCTCCGGGCTGCTGACATCTCTCATTCAAGAGAGAACTTCAGAGTGAAGCTTGTGTACTGGCCAGATGTACCATGACTCTGTGAACCCTGGGACTGGTAGATACAGAGGTGTTTGCCTTATTCTTATCTGCTATCACTGTGTATCAATACAATTTGCCTATTATCAAATGGCGAGGTTGTGGTCAGTCTGAGGGGTTGGGTGTGGCGGGCCAGTAGATGGTACTCCTGCACTGAGCCACCCACCTCACTGCTCCCAACCACCTTCCAGGCTCCCTGTGGGGGCAGCCCACATCTTGCCGACCCCCTTCCTGGAGTACACCCGCTAGCCTGGGGATAGTGCCGCCACCACCCAGGGTCTGGCGTGATCCTGGCTCTGTCCCCTGGGAAACACAGGTCTAGTAGCCCTCAAGGGTACGTGACTCATTTCAAGAACTTGGGGTGCTCCCCTCAGTATGAAGCACCAATAGTGGTCTCCCTTAGGCAGCCGAACCTAGGGGGGGGGACCCCAAGGCCTAATCTAGACCCACTCCCAATGAGTCTCCTGTGCTAGGTACAAAGGAGAACTTTATTGGTTACAAGAAGTAGGCTTGGAATGGGGTACAGGGTTGAGCAGTATCAGAGAAATCCCTTAGAGCAAACAGGGGTAGCCTTTGATCATGCACCTGAGTTACTTGAAACTATATCGAGCACCATCCAGAGGCAGGTGGAGATTCTGGAGGCAGGCTGTTCATTGATCATGAGTTTCAAGAGAGGGAGCAAGTTTCAGATGGTCCAGCTCTTCCCTCTGAGTTTTCCTCATGGCTACAACCCTCCTCCTGAGCAGTTCTTCACTAATATAGCCTTTACCACCTCTTTTACCTGGTCCAATGGAGGCCAGCACCTGTTGGCTGCCAGTGAACCCATTGGAAACACATCACTGGTTGCCAGGCAAACTGGCAGGGTCTCTAGCCCCCTCCCGGCCAGGTTGGCATTGCTTAGAAGAATAGGGAGCGTATGCCCCTCACTCGGGGAGCTGATGTCACTTAGGCAGAGGGAGCAGGATTCCTCCTTCCCTTAGGAATGTCTCAAACTCAGGTTCCCTAAAGAGATGGGATGTCTGCCCTTTGCAGGGCCCATGTTAACCACATTGTCGTAGAACAGAGTTTTTGGGGAGAGACAGAGGTGGCATTCTGCCACACAAAGTATCTATCTGGGTCATAAATCCAGTGCCAACCCCTTCCTCTGCCAGAGAGCCTGTAGGTGAGGCTTGGTAAGTCATGGAAGAAAAAACTCTAATAAATAATCATAGAATCATAGATCCAAAAGAGACCTCCACAGGTTAACCAGTCCCAACCCCCTGCCCGAAGTAGAATTTGCCATGAGTAAACCAACCCAGCTAAGTGTTTGTCTAACCTGGTCTTAAAAACTTCCAAGGATAGAGATTCATCAACTTCTCCGGTTACCCTGTTCTGATGATTACTGACTTAAATAGTGGGAAAGTCCCTCCTAATATGCAACCTATTGACCCAATATGTGTGTGCTGTATTTTGGGGGCACTCACTTTGAAATGTTGCAGATCAGATTGACCAGAGCCCTTGCAATGGAGAATGGGAGCTCCATTCTGAACATAGCATGTGCTGTAAAATGAAGCAAGAGCTCAGAAAAATCAAGCCCTAGACTTCTCAACAGGGATGAGTGGCTTTTTTTGGATAATTGTATCTGTGGGTGTCTGCATGTCTAAGAACTCCCTGTGTATGATAGGGATACAATTTGTCTGTTGGGAAGAGAAATTCGTCAGTGTTTGTAAGACAAGGTTTGTAAAACACAGACACTATGATGACAGCACCATGGAAAATCCTAGTCAGTGACAAAAAAACCTGTTGGATGGCAACTACTTTAGCCATAATTGTCTGTCCTAGGCAAAAATTAAGCAAGAGGTCCTGTGGAAAAAATGTGACCATTTCATTTCTAGCAACATATATTATTTACCACACAGTATTTAAAACCTACACTGAATATCAAATTAATCAAATGTACACATTCATGAGGACAAAAGTACAATGCAATGGCATGTAATGCAGTTGCAGCAATTGTGTGAAATTTTTAATGAGGAAAGTTGGTGTGCAGAAACTATTAAATACCGTGCATTTTCACTTTTCTTTCTCTATAATATCACAGGAAAAATCCACAGTAGGGACTAAAGGGCCTGTAAAATTATAGTTGAGATAAACTGAACGTGATAGAAAGACAAAGCTAAACAGTAGCAAGAAATCCCCAAACATAAATATATATGAGATACTATAAATATGTATCAGGTACTAGTACCTGATATATATTTATGTCTGGGGGTTTTTTGCTACTGTTCCGCTTAGTGTTTCCCTCACATGTGCACATATATTTCCTAGCCAATTGCCCATCAAGAATGACAGGACGGTGGCTGGCACGGAGCGCTGCTACCCACCAGCCCATGCTGCTGCCACCCTGCATCCAACTGCTTGCAAATCCTCCCCGCTTGCTGTGTGTTCGGCCCCATGTGCCCCCCACCACATGCCACACACACAGATCCCACACACTCAACCCCACACTCACACACACAGCCACACGCCACACAAACCCAGCTGCACGCATGCACGCACCCAGGCGTGTGCCACATGACACACAGCCATAGCCACATGCCACACAAAGCACCATGTGCCGCACACAGTGCCACACAGCAGCACGCACCCCACACACACACACACACACACACCATGCACCCAGCCACATACCACGCACCGAGCCACATGCCACCCACACAGTGCCACACACACACACACACGGCACCATGTGCCAAACGCGCGCACACAGTGCCATATGCTGCAGCCACGCGTGGTGTGGGGTAAAAGTACATTAGAATTTAAACATCATGCCTTTTTGCAAGCGCTTCTGTATTCAACATGTTCTGCAATAGCTTCTGCACATAGATTAAGGCTTGCTTTGTACGTAAGTTTTGCAACCATACTTGTTCAAGTGCCCTAGAATTACACTAAGATACAAGGTTACTAAAAGGCATTAATTTTGCCGCAGTTCCCCTTTTCTGCTGCGCATGCGACAGGCCTTTTTGCCGCAGTTCTGCTTTTGGACTGCGCACGCGACAGGACCTTTTGCTGCAGTTCTGCTTTTTAACTACGCATGTGCTAAACTTGATAGGAAACAACAACCAATAACAAGTTGAGCTTGACTTGCAAGGCAAGACATAACAATAAGGAAATTGTAAGGCTGCCAATAATCGCGCAACATGCTGAGACCCTCTGTTTGTTGTCTATAAAAGTGAAACCTCGGACACGGCTCGGGGTCGACTTTGCTTTGAGCGACTCAGCTCCTTAGCCGATCTGTTTTCAAACAATAAACTCGAGTTGGACCTAGCCTGTGTGTGTGTGTGTGTGTGTGTGTGTGTGGGTGTGGGTGTTGTGTGTGTGTGTGTGTGTGTGTGTGTGTGTGTGTGTGTGTGTGACTCTCTCCTTGAGGTAAATTGGACAAGCCTCCAGGGGTCCGAAACTAGCAGTTTGTGCAACAATTTGGCGAGCCAGTCAGGAGCAGCCCTTGGACCACCCCGGGGTCGGACAACAAAACCGGCAAAGGTGTCTGTGGAAGGGCCACCAGACCGCTTTTGGAGTCTGCCACGGTCACCGGGAACGTGAGTCGGGACACCCGGAAGGTTAAAGGCTCTCCATTGAATGAGTCACCCAGGCTGAGTGGGTCCGAAGGGACGGCACCAGGGAGTTGGCAGAGTGAGTATTCGCTTTCCTTGTGTCACTTAAATGGTCCTTCGGGGAGCTTGAGAGTGTTGAAGTTTCAGGTATTGGTTTTGGCATTCAGCATATAGGTCTGGACATTAGGCCCGAGAACCTCCTTTAGAAACATGAGCCTCTGACCAGGTCTGGGACTAAGGCTGAGTCTAACCTCCCTGATTCTGCCTAACGAGGTAGCGTCGAACGCAAGGGGGCTCAGCTGGAACCTCATGACCCAGCGGATAGGGATCTGAGGGAGTTTGTATATTGGTTGACACAATGGGTTCAGGTAGCTCCCAGGAAGAAGACTCTGCAACCCCATTAGGATGCATGCTAAGAAACTTTAGGAAATTCAAAGGAGATTATGGGATAGAAATGTTAAAGGACAGATTGATTACTTTCTGTCAGTTGGAGTGGCCATCATTTGGAGTGGGGTGGCCAGATGTCGGTTCTTTTAATGTGAAGTTAGCTAATGCAGTGTTGAATGTGGTGACAAGGGATGGTCATTGGGATCAATACCCGTATATAGATTGCTGGATGAGTGCTGTAATGAACCCCATTCCCCCATGGGTCCAAAAGTGTAAAGGAAATATGTGTAAGATGTTATTGGCAAAAGATGTTGGGAGAAAGCCCCGAGTACTTCCTGATTCTGGTAGTGAGGGAGATCTGACTCAGGGACTGAGGCGTAGGGACAGAGCACAGTCACCGGCTAGTACAAGCACCAGGGATCAAGAATCATTGTCGTCACCCCAAGCTGATCCCAGCACTTCGGGAGGAGAAGGCTCAGAGAGTTCCCCAGCGTCACCCCAAGCACAGTGTTCCGGGGGGAAGGGAGAAGAAGGTTCAAAGAATCTCCTAGCATCAGCCCCCCCCCCCCTTCTTATGGGCCTGAAGAGAAAAACAACTCACAGGATCCCGACCCGGATCCCGACTACCCCTACCCACCTGCCCCATGGTCCCCGGCTTGGGATGTACCATCTTGGGATGGATGGGCGCCAGGTAGACCCTCTCGTAAAACCCGTAACCCGGCCCCCCGATACCAGTTTCCAATGAGGCAAGTAGTGGCCCCAGAGGGGGAAACCACCTTTGTTTATGTGCCTTTCCATATGTCAGATTTGTTCAATTGGAAGAATCAAAATCCTTCTTTTAGAGAGGACCCTGAGAAAATGCAAAACTTGTTTCGGTCAGTAGGACAAACTCATCGTCCCACTTGGGCTGATGTTCAGATGATGTTGCATACCCTTCTGACCTCCAAGGAGAGGCGATTGGTACAGGGAACGGCGGATCGGATAGCCGAGGAGCGCATAGGGGGGCAGGGAAGAGACATACAGGGCATATGTCCTATTGAGAGTCCCAATTGGGACAACAATTCGGCGGACGGAAGGGAGCGAAACAGTATTTATTTGGGAATTATAGTGGAAGCTCTGGGCAAGGCAGTACCACGAGTGACTAACTTCTCTAAATTGTACGAAGTCCGTCAGGGGAAGGATGAATCTCCCTCGGTTTTCCTGGAGCGTTTGTTCGATGCCTTTAAAAAATTCAGTAACTTGCGCTGATTTTCTTGGGCCTCAGGGTTCATGGTAAATCTGATGTTTATTGGGCAGGCGGCCCCAAACATAAGGAAGAAGTTGCAAAAAACTGAAGGGGGGCCAGGAAAACCCCTTTCGGAACTCGTAGAAATTGCATATAAAGTTTATGGAAATCGCGATCAGGTAGCAGAGAGGAAGGAGAAAAAGCATGGACAAAAACAGATGGCAATGCTGGAAGCTGCCTTGGGCAAAAGTACAAATATCGGTGGGGGATGGAAGGAGAAACCTGAGGGGGGACAGAAGAAAGGAAAAGGCCAACCCAAGCCTAACAAATGTGCATAATGCCGGGAGAAGGGACATTGGAAAAGGGACTGTTCTAAGCTGAAGGACAAAAGGAGGGAAACCCCACTGGGGGACCGCCAGATGCGAGCGGAATCCTCAGGGGAAGATTCTAGCTGAAGGAGACCGGGATCCAAGGCCACCGCCCTGCGGGCAAATGCCCGGAAGGATCCCATGGTACGAATAAGGGTTGGTGGCAGAAACTATGAAGCTCTGGTGGATACCGGAGCCACCTTTTCTATGATCCCTGTAAGACCCCCTCTAGCTAAAGAAAGCAGAAAGCATGTGACTGTAGAAGGGATAGAGGGAAGACGAACCAGATTGCCCGTGTGTAAGCCCCTCCTCACAAAGGTTGGGAATAATATGTTGGAACATGCCTTTGTAGTATCCCCTGCTTGCCCAGTAGCCCTCTTGGGGCAAAATTTGTTAACAATACTGCAAGCCGAAATCTTCTTCCGTGAAGATCGAATTGTAGTGTGGCTGCCAGTAAAACAGAGCTCAAATTACCAAATGGCCTTTGGGACAGCCAAGAAGGGACCAAAAACCAAAGAAGTTGAGATCTTAGAGAATGTTGATTCGTGTGTATGGGCAGGTGGAACCCCTGCCCGGGCTAAATACGTAAATCCAATCAAAATTCCCCTGAAGGAGGGAGAGAGTCCTGTGTGTGTGAAGCAATATCCTCTGAAGATAGCCACCCACACAGGCTTAAAACTGTTGACTGAAAAATTCAAGCGGTATGGGTGGTTAATAGAGGGATCATCCCCCTTTAACACCCCGATCCTGGGTGTGCCCAAAGCAGATGGCACCTCCTTCAGGTTAGTGCAAGACTTGAGAGCTGTAAACAAAAAGATTTTGGTGAATCATCCTATGGTTCCAAATCCTCACACCATTCTGACCCAGGTTCCAGCAGATGCCAAGGTGTTTTCCGTGCTGGATTTAAAAGATGCCTTCTTCTCTATCCTGCTACATGAAGATAGTCAGAAATTGTTTGCCTTTGAATGGGAGAACCCAGACACGTATCATAAAACTCAATTATTATGGACAGTGTTGCCCCAGGGATTTGTCTCATCCCCCCATATCTTTGGAACAGCATTGCAAAAAGACTTGGAGCACTGGAAAGTGAAACACCCTGAGGTGGCGCTGTTGCAATATGTTGATGATCTATTGATAGCAAGTCCCGATGTACAAACGGGAAAAAGGGCACCAGAATCCTTGCTGAATACCCTGGGAAAAAAGGGGTATAAGGTGTCATGAGAAAAGGCTCAGATTTGCCAACCAAAAGTTACCTTTTTGGGATATGAGATTGAGAAGGGGGTTCGAGCTTTGAGTAAGAATCGAATCCAAGCAATACAGGATATGCCTGCCCCCAAAGGCCCCAAGGAGCTGCGAGCCTTCTTGGGCCTAACCGTGTTTTGTAAATTGTGGATTCCTGATTATGGGGGAAAAGCCAAACCCCTATATGAGTCCCTCACAAAAGAGGGTCTCACAAATTGGAAATGGACTAAGGAAAACCAACATGCATTTGAGTTATTAAAAGCTGCCCTTTTGCAACCCCCAGCGCTGATGATTCCACGTATGTACATGAGAATAAGGGGGTAGCCTCAGGGGTCTTAACTCAACCAGTAGGCCCAACTTGGAAGCCCGTGGGCTACTACTCCAAGGTCCTAGACCCAGTGGCGAAGGGGTGGCCTGCATGTTTGAGGGCTGTCGCTGCCACAGCTACTCTTGTGGAGGAGGCTCAAAAGATTGTTATGGGAGCTGATATGGAAATATATACCCCACATGGAGTTCCCCAAATCCTTGGAGGAGAGGGAGGAAAAATTTTAAACCCCTTCAGACAATCCAGATATCAAATCTTTCTCCTATCTAATCCAGGCCTCACCTTCAAGCACACCACTGCTTTGAACCCAGCCACCCTGATGCCAGAACCGGGACCTCCGTGCCATGATTGCTTAGAGGTATTAACTCAGACAGTACTGATTCATCCTGATTTGGCAGATAACCCCCTTGAGAAGCCAGAGGAGAAGTTCTTTGTAGATGGTTCGAGTAGTGTAATACATGGCGTGCGGCATACGGGGTGTGCGGTGGTAACCTTGACTAAAACTGTATGGAAACAAAAGCTCCCTGCAAACTGGTCAGCACAGGCAGCGGAGCTCACTGCCCTGACACGTGCATTGGTATTAGGAAAAGACAAAAGGGTAAATATTTTTACGAACTCGCGCTATGCCTTTGCCACTGTGCATGCCCATGGGTTGTTGTGGAAAGAACGTGGGTTCATCACGGCCTC